>NC_047079.1:11612088-11912088 GCF_902459465.1 Asterias rubens
TGTACTCTTCTACATCCATTGTTCAGCTTGATTCTGGGCAAAAACATTTCCTTTATTAACCATCCTACTCTTTGTGCCATTTTCCTGTGTGCCGCTGTGTGATGCATACACCACTTGTATACCATTGCAAGTTGGACTAGTTTTTATATTCAAAACTAGTGGATTGAATGGTCAGACAGTAGGAGGGTTGACTGTGTAGTATGAAGATACATTCACCACATGATATCGTATAGCGGGCAGGCAGTGTATCTATCATTCAAAACCTCAGTGGGTAATATTGATTGGTCAGACAGTAGGAGGGTTGACTGTGTAGTATGAAGATGCATTCACCACATGGTATCGTATAGCGGGCAGGCAGTGTATCTATCATTCAAAACCTCAGTGGGTAATATTGATTGGTCAGACAGTAGGAGGGTTCACTGTGTAGTACTGTGTAGTTGATTCACATCAACTAATACTAATCTGCAAAACAAAGCTCGGGGGACGGAGACAATTGCCTTTGTTCCTTTGTGATGTATACCTAGCTTTCCACAAAAAAAACTTTAAAATCATGTACTTAACAGCTTTTAAACTGCCAAAGGAAAAAGGGTAGTTATGATGATACATGTACATCTTTTTTTTAATCAACCAATTTGGGGCTGGAGGACAAATAGTCTATGGTTTAGTTCTTTATCAATGACTGAACATTTGGATTCCGACAAGGTGATGCAACAAATGGCCTTGAACTTCGCTCTTGAATGTACACGGCAATTTCCCTTGTTAAGTCAATTTCGAGGCCCGAGCTATTACCTTCCCAATCAGAAGAGTGTGCGAGTTGATGCAGTGCTTTACAGACCATCGTGACTGATTTATGTAAGATGACTGGAGAAAGAGAATCAATGATAACGGCGATGGTTTGGGTTCCTGTGACTGTGTGATGCTCTAAGTGGGATTGGAAATCTGTCAGTGTGCTGAAGTGGAGCAGGTTGTGGTCCTCTGAAGAACTAAAAGGAAAAATAAGAATGATTTTGTTAAATTAATAGAAACTCTTTTAAACTCACATAGGTTTGTCTGGTGAACTTTTAATAAAAAAGTATTGTTTAAACAAACAATTTGAAAGAGTATAATTGTTTAAATTTCAAAAAACAAAGTATGGTCTTTTTTCATCAAAACTGAAAGTATTTATTTGTTGTAAAACCTCAAAAGGGCTTTTTGAGGCAATGAAAACATGTCCGGCAAGAAAAAGGCTGGTGCTTTTTATTATACAGTATTATCAGTGTTGTTACGATACGAGTGAACAGGGAACCAAACATGGCCATACTGTAGTGAATATACCCCCTTTTCACTATAGTGGTATGGTTCAGTGCTCAGCTTCCTCCCCTGTGGAGGATATGGACAAGTCCTGAGCCCAATCTCATAGAGCTGCTAAGCACACAAATTTGCTTAGCATGAAGTTTCTCCCTTGATAAAAACAGGATTACCAACCAAATTTCCATTTTTTGCATATTGCTTGTAATACTGGTATTCAGCTGTCATTTGCTTATCCTGAAAATCACATGGAAATTTGGTTGGTAATCCTGTTTTTATCACGGAAGAAATTTCATGCTAAGCAAATGTTTGTGCTTAGCAGCTCTATGAAATTGGGCCCAGGTCAGTGACTGTTGAGGTTGAAAGCTTGTTACTGTTCAATATGTGTTCCTTTATCAAACTTCACCTGTATACATTGTTGGTAAAAACCACTAAACCAGTTCTTTTTGTTCAGTAAATCATTGACATGTGTAATGGCCATTTAGTACAACATTCTTTTTAAAGAATGACATTCCTTTAGTCTTTAACTTTCACAACCCTGGTCAGGGAATGCTAGACTGGGTTGAGTTGGCTTTTTGGGTGCGGCCAGGCAACATCTTGTGTGTGGAGGGCTGAGGCTTGGCATACTGGGTTGATGAAAGTACATGTAATTGTATTGGTGCGCTGCGTGCTAGCTCTCATTTCAAGTAAGTTTCCTTTGATAACTTAGAGGGTAATTCTAGAGTTTTAGCTTAGCTATTTTATTTAACTGTAGTTCTGTACCAGCCACAAAGTCTCTACATTTAGTTTGCCCCACAACATTCTGTTTTACATGCATTTTAAAGAGTTTATTCACAATACATTTTGTCTGTTTTATCGAGGAAGTTTAAGTAGTTTTGTAGTCAGCTTTTGAGAGCAGTAATTAAAATAAATTGGCCATTTTTGTGGCTGGAAGTAAAAGCCACCCAAAAACTGTGGTTCGTTTCCTTAACTTGTTGGTGCACCCTGTTTATGCTACATGACTTACCTAACACCATTCCACTCCAAAGGGTCTGACCATCCATCATGACATGTGACCTTTGACCTCACAGCTGGGTCAAATCCAGATAAGAATACTGTCGGTGAGCGGTCAAACATAAAAACATGAACTTGATCCACCCTGGAAAAAACAAAATAGATGAGATTAAATTTGCACAAATTAGCAGGCAAAACAAAAAGCACAAGTCGATGTTATCGTTTAAAATAAACAAAGAAATATAATCTAGAAGTTGTTTACTGAGATAAGTAATCTTTTTCTGGCTGGATGAAAAGCCAGAAAATGTGCTATTTTTTTGTAAATGAGTAACCAATATTACCGACCTGCTGGCAAGAACATTTGTAAGACATCGAAGTAAAGGTCTACCACTGATATCCACAGAATCTGATGATACAGAATGAAATAAAATCAATGATAAGTAAATGATACACTACAGAAACCACCCTTCCTTCTTGTTAACCAGACTGATTTTGCAATTGTTTCATACCGTCTACTTTTGTTTCTACTACACAATCATTCATAACCATCGTCAAAGTTGGGACAAATTTATGAAATTGCGTGACTGTTTGTATGGTAAAGAATTTCGATTTCACAACACAAAAGTCAATAGTCATTTATAATAAAAAATATAATCATATCACTTGACAAGTTACAATGCCATTATTTCAATTTGGATAACTTTCCGTATGGCGCCACCACTTTTTCACTCATTTTTACAAAAAGGGATATATCAATCAGGTAAATAAGTTCCTATATTATTTCATATCGAATGAAAAAGTGGTGGCGCCATACGGAAACTTTTCCTTCAATATAATAAATATCAAAATTTACAATTGTGTATCACAGTATCACTCACCTACAATACAATGAAAATCAAACAAAGTAAATACAACTATTGTTTGGACTTTAATAATAACAAACTGTTTTGTTGAGTCGAGTCTTCCCTCCACGAAAATGAAAACAAAAACACATTAAACCATGCAACACATTGGTTTTTATCATGTTATTATGCAGTAATTACTAACACTAAACAGTAAACACAAACCATAGAGAAAGCACACGTAACAATAGTAAAAATAGTGCAATGATGACATCATTTCATTCACCACTTCACATTGTGAATTGACATTTTGGTAAACAAATTAAAAAGCACCAGTTTTATACCTTGTACAACAACCAAAGAACTGCTTTCATTTCCATTTACAATCTGCTGAAGTAGGGATGCCATCCTCAAAAATACCTTGAATCTCTCAGCTAATTAAAAGTGTGTTTGAATTCGTGGAAAATAGTAAACAAATCTCCGATCCTTTTGCGAATGCACACCATGTGTTTTCCTTGTTTGAAATGCTGCCAGTGGTGCTTGAACTCTGACCTGGCATTGTTGTACGCATGAGCAGTAGCCTTGTCAACAACATAATGAGCTTCAAAATGGCCGACGTGAAGTCGGCAAAAAATAACGATAGTCAAAGAACTTCCGGCCGTGGAACGAAAATTACTAGGACTACAGTTGTTCCAGGAAGTGTGGTTGGCAGTAAACTGGTGCTAGATCAAAAAGGTAAAGATTGTAAATTAAAATTGGCCATGACGTGTATTAAATAAGGCATTTTTCTTTCCCGTTTGTTTGGTCAGATTTTTCAACTTTAAATTCTCATTGACTTCGTGCGCTCAATGCATTTGTGTAGTGAGTAGTGTGTACTTTGTACGTGTATCAATAATCAAGACAATTGTTCCTTTTGTTGTGCAATTTGTTTGTTCATGCACACCTCTTGCGGTTTGGAATGACTGTTCATTTTGTCGACTTGCTTGACCTACTTTTAATTTTTAGTAAACTGTTTTAAATTAAACCAATGATTTATTAATTAAATTTTAAAATTAAAATTAGCTTACTAAGCTAAAATTTAAATAAAAAATACAAATAAATAATTTTGTTAATTTAAAATGAAATAAACCTAGGGAGAGGACATTCCACACCACTTTATTATAAGAGTTACTATTTCATACTTCTTGATCTTGGCATGGAAAGTGTAGGATTTTGTTTTCTTCATATTAATTAATACTGAGTGAAACAAAAATCATTATTGCTTATTAATTCGTTATCAAAGTAATTAAGTTGAACTAAAACTTAGATTGAGGTCATATTGTAATTTAATTAGTTATTGGACTAATTTCAAACTGTTACATCTTTGAACTTTGCACTCTTTTAATTTTTTTTCTTCAGATTTAAGTCGAGCAATGCAGAAAGGTACACCAAAGAAGAGCGCAACAGTTAGCCGGTACCCTAGTCCACCTTGTACCCCACCTAGAAAAACCCATGGTGCTGGAAACGTTCAACATGGTCAAATGACACTTGCGCATAATAGACGTTCAGAAATGGAGAGCACCGATGGGGTGAATCGATCCCGTCCTAGTTCAGCTTTCACGCCCTACTCACCTCTCCCCCAAATCGGACAGCCCGAGCATGATCTTGACGTTACTGCTGGCATGAGAAATTTAGAATTGAATCATCCGGACAGAGTTGGTGTCAACGCTACTAATGACAATGTAGTAACTTCAGAAACAGGAAGGCAAAAAAGTGATAGGAATTATCCAGAAGTACGGACTAAGCGATCATCGTCACTGTCATCTGTTCAGACCAGTAACAAGAGAGTGTCTCGTCGAGAAATGCGAGGCCAGCAATTTGCCAGGAGAAGAAACTCACAGAAATCGTTAAACATTCCTGACGAACCGTCCGCTGGAGAAGAAAGATTCCTCATCGCTTTGAAATTACCAGAAGGTGGTAGGCTACAGAGATATTTCCGTCCGTTGGACTCCTTCTTAGATATTGTTTCTTATGCGGAGAAAGAATCTGGGCGTTCTTTCTCAGACTGCAATGTTTTTACGAGTGACGTTCCTAAACGGATTGTGAGTGATCTTTCTGTTTCACTGCGTGTTGCAGGATTCAAAGACAGGACGTTACTTTACTTGGAAGAAAAAGATGAATGACAAAAAGAAACTAGATTCCATCCATTTATGAAATAACAATACTTATATTTTAGGTATTTTTGTATGGCAGAAAGACATCGTTCAGCAGTGAAAGCCATTGGTTGGAGTCCTAATGAAATTTGAACTTGTAAGGGGTATAGCTTGGACTGCAGCCAGCCCATAAACTGTTGGTGCCCATGTGTATAGGTCAGGGCCCAATTTGAAAAAGTTTTTAAGCAGAAAATACTGCTTAGCAAATATCTTTGCAAAGAAAACAAATAAATGGGACACCAGTAGCATCAATGTAAACTTTGCAAGCAATGTAAACTTTGCAACAATATCAACTTTACCTAATTTTGGCTGGTAAATAGTTTCCGTTATTTAGTAAGATCTTTCTGTGCTTGGCAAGTTTTGATGCTTACAGGCTTTATGAAATTTGGCCCAGGGCAGTTGTCAAGAGGGGCTGTGCAGCACTCATCAGTGACCCAACGGGTTTACTTTGGTGCTGGGTATGTGGCATGGTGTATTCCCTTCCTCCATTGTGTGTTCTTTTTGATCTGGGAATTTCCAGGAATTCTGAAGATGATTTTTTATTTTTTTTGGGGGGGTAGCTACCTTTGTACAAGAGGGGAAGAGTGTGTTAGAGGACAATGATTACACATTGTGTATGGCATTTCCATAAAAACCTACAGTTTTGTTTAACTGTCACCAGTGTGATTTTATTTTCAGACAAATTTGGTTCAAGACCTTACTTCTAATTATGAAACTTTCAAAGTGTACGTTTTCTACTTCCTAAATACAAAAACACTGCTAACGTTCTGGTGCCTTATAATAATAATAATAATAATAATTATTGTGTTTTGCTCTCTTGTATTATTTTATTCTGAAGTCTTGCCAAAGAAATTTTAACATAAATTTATGTACAATATATGTTTGTCATGGAGTGAAATCTTACAGAAAGAGTTTTATCTAACATTCATTTGCTGATACAAAAATAAATGACAACATGAAATTGGTAGTTTTGGTTTACGTTGCGTCATGATTTTCTCCTCTGTAGAAGTTAAATAATTAACTCTAACTACATGTATACTACTGTATGCAGAGCAATTCCACCATATTGCTTATGTTGTTGAACTGTCTGTAATCCTTCAATTATCCCTATTTAACTCTCTGTTCCCATCTTTACCCATGTCTGCTAAATGGGAAAATCAAAATAAATATCCAGTATCCCCAACGCTAATAATATTCAATTATTGTACATTTTGTCTGTTTTTAGCTTTCTCAGGGAACCACAGGGCAAAGTGGTTTACCAGGGGTGGGGGGGGGGCGGCATATTTGGGTGCAGTCGTGAATACCCACCAGCCTCACCGCTTTCTTGTAAAGTGTTATTTCAGTAAAAATGTATGTTGTCTATGTTGCAAATGAAAATGAGAGGGGATCTTTTGGGTACATATAGTGGAAGTCATGGTGGGCAAATTATAATTCAAGGAAAATTACTTATGCCCCCAAAATCTGATAAAACAGTAATTTACTTTTGAAAAAGCACTTTGTCACCGAAATTATACCAAGAAACACTTGAATTTAAATACAAAATTATTGTGTTAGAAATGTCAGAAATTACTAACTTTATGTTAATTTATGCAAAACTGTTTTCATATTTCTTAAAATTATGCATGCAAACCAAGGGTAACTGTTTGCTGTTTCATAAAAGTGTATGTTGTCAAAAAATACCAAATGCTTGCGTTTCACGGAGTTGCTCAGAGGGTGCAAAATAGGTCTAAAAATTGGGAAAATAAGTATTGGAATCACCACTTGAGTTTTTATAAGTTTTATTTCTGCCGAAATGCCCCACATGGTAACTTCACCTACGCCTCTACAAAACCGCATGCAAGAAGTCGATGGCTTGTTAGCATCACTCATCTAGAAAAAAGGGTAAGTTTGTTTCTTTCTGTGTTTTTATTTCTTTTTCTTTAAAGTTTAAAAGTCCGTTAAACAAACTAAAGTAAACTTGTGTCTATTATTAGTTACGCGTAGCACCTTTCCTGACCTCTGATTGGTCAATGGTTAAAAACGCTGCGTGCAACTCCTGTTTAGACTGCAGAGGGCGCTATACACCGGCTCGTTGCTAGGGCAAACACCTGCTGAATGACCCTCCCATAACACATCAACAAAACAGTGACCCAGTTTAATACCGCGCCAGCAGACACGTACACACGTGAACATAGTAACACATTTCACACTTAATTACCGGTGGTCTGCTAGACAGGGCGTGTTCTCGCAAGAAAATTAACTACGATTCAAGAACAAGATAAACTTTTGTTGGAAGGAAAATGGCACAGGCAGATCCTATGAAATGGTCTCTTCCGGGGTGGAGGATTGAGCAGAAATATGCCAACGGAGTTCTGATTGGAAATTGGAACGAAGCAAGAAAAACGGTGAGCACACACATCTTTAAAAAAAAATTAAATCTTAGTCTTTGTCTTTTTGTGTCAAGTCTTACTCTTAGGACTGATATAGTGATACTGATAGTGAAAGTGATAATGCCACAAACAAAATCTTTTAATTATTACCGGTAGTTGTAGTAGATCTTCAGTGCAGAGTTTCCAATTTATTTTTGTGTGTGAAACTTTTTATGAAACTTTTTGAGATTATTCTTGATTTCGTTTTGTAACTACGGGAGACGATAGCCCGAACGAACCTCATAATTATTATAGGAGTAGGTTTCCTCCATGGTTCATTCAAACATGTCAAATACTAATGGGGATCTGTTTCAAATAAAAAAATATCGTTTTTATAAATATTTTTCATATTTATAATCATTGTTGACGTCATTGTAAACATTTTCATTAGATATTATGAAATTTATTTGGTTAAAAATGTCTCATTCATTTTTCTTTTCTTTGTTTCAATTTGACAGTGGAAAAGGGGACAAACAGGGGTAAACTCAACTCACAGAATGGATTTTGTGAAATATCCTAACTACAAACCTGACGTCATGACGAGACGAGCAGCCATGATGAGAAGTGATGTAAGTAGAAATCTCAAAGATGGCCCAGAATCTTTGGTTCAACAAAAATGTAAAACAAACCTAGACCCATTATAACTGGGGTGCTGTGTACTCGCTAAACATAGTTTGACATTTCCATTTCGGTCCTATTAAATACTAACTTGCAAAAATGTGGGTCAAATTTGTTTTTAAAGCTACCGGTCAAACAACAAACACTGCTTCTATCATTTTGTGAAATAACAGTTTTGAAAAAAAAACCAATTTTCTCTGATTCTCACATTATTTGAAAGATTTTTCTGACAGTGTACAACAAATATGCCCAAAATAAATGACATAGGCTATTTTCTTTCTTGAAGTCCATAATTGTGGGAAAGGTCGAAAGGGCCACCAAGGCAAATACCAGAAGCAACAACAGAGACCTTGTTGGCTCTGTGTAATTCTTTTAATCACACTTGAAAGTTGTAAAACTGTAGAGACTTCTTTTAGAACAAATGCTGATCTTCTTGCTTTGTATTATTTTTTATTTCCAGGGTCTTGACAATAAACTTCTCTTTGAACATCATAACAACGACTTCTCTAGTAATCTCATCTCGTGGTACGATGAGCAATTCAACAAACGAGAGCGGACAGGAAGAGATACGCTTCCTGAACAAAGATCTTGGGATTCGCATAAACTGGCGTGGGAACCTGAGAAATCTGATCATCCCATACATAGTGAGTATAAATCTAATAAAGGACAAGAAAAGTGAATTAAAAGTGACAAGCAAAAGTGAATCTGAATAGAATAGTTGATGTGAGGGAAAACCCATGCAAGCGAGTATGAACTGCACAACCCAATCCACATGCCTGGCTCCGCTAAGCCAAACTTTGTAAGTTGAAGACATTTCAGTTTTAGAACTGATGAAAACCATATTCACAAACAAGGCTTCAGTGCAGAATTTAAAAAAAAACTACTAAGCCAACCTGAATGCTATTAATTTGTTTATTTTTGGTAAGTTTATTAAAAACGAAATCCAGAAAGAGGAATTCTTATTTTGGATTGGATTTCTTTGGCTTGGATTTTTTCCCTCAAGATTCTGATAATGACCAAATAAAACAAAACCTACTTTCTGTATCGCCACAAATGATCTGTTCAGCCCAAATGATCTCTTAGCATTGCAATCAAACTTATTTTGCTAATTTGTTATCCTCACAGGTGCACCAACAAACTTCGGCCTCCGAGACAAGCTGAATGCAAAATGGCAAAAGGAGCAAATGCAGTCGGGTATGGGCGAGTACCGCACAACATACGGACAGTCTTACATCCCCCAAGCATCCGACGCACTTGTGAAGAATCATTATGCACCACCGAGGGCGCTATCAACAAGGCTTCACCGAGCCAACCTAATTAATAAAGACCTTAGTCTAAGGAGCGTTAACGTTTTACAAACACCTCAAGAGCTGGGGCTACCAACACGGACTGAGCCAGCCACTAGGAGTGCAGGTGGTCCAACGCAAGTGTCCATGTAAAGAGAAATTATATTTTATTATTATCGTGAGACCCAGCAGTAATAAATTAACACCAGAATGGGGCCTTTCTCAAATCTCGGCTTGGGCCCCGGCTCAGGCTTATGCTCTGCGAGCTGCGTACGCATTGGAAATGCATCTCGGCCTGTAACCTACGTTTTTTGGAGCAGTGCGTTTAGCACGCGGTAGTTCAGCAGCTGGTGCCAGAGCCCAAGCCGAGGTTTGAGGCCCCTGGAATTTCATCTTGGATATCAGTCAGTGCCTTTTCTCAAGTAAAAAGTGTTTGCATATGTCTGACAATGTCTAAGGTAGTACTTGTAAAGGGGCACCAGACCAAGGCCATGGTCTGTATGGCTAGGTTCGATATCTATAGAGATTGCTTAACCATTTTTTTCTAAGCAAAATGAGCAGGAAACCAGTCACAGATGGTACATACATGTATACACCATTGTAGTTTACCTGGTAATCATATTCTGGTAAGCACATTTTGTGTTGTGCTCACAAGTAGCTCTAAGATAGTGGACCCAGCCCAAACTGAAGTTCCAGTCTGATGTTAAGACCAACAATGGTCAAGAAATTCAGCATTGATATCATCAGCTTAATCTTCCCACCAAGTAGTGTCATCCACTTACATCATGTCTTAAAGTTTGCTCACCAAACTGTGAAATCTTTTACAAAGTTATTGCATATTAAATAATCATGGACAAATACTCTGAAAGAACTTAATCTGATAAAACAAACTGTCTTTTAAATACTATAGCAAAATGATAGTTTATTCATAAATAATCTTAACCGCAACAATTATGTTCTCCTATTACAAAAGCTTTATCAATAATTTTGAACTTCTTTAAACAGGTACCAGTCAATACTTCCATATTTTTTTAGATTTTCAAATTATATAAAGTTTCCCATTATGAAATTTACTATAAAATGTTAAACTTTACCTAAAGTAAAATTCACTATTATTGTTTTTTTTTGAAAATGAGGCCTGGTTTTTCCAATCATGACATAAAATTTGCAATAATTTGTTATGACATAAATAACATGAAGTACCTGACCATTGTCAGCAATTTCCAAACCAGTTTTGAACCATGTGTTCTAAGGGTTTTAGTACAAAAAACATTTTTCATTTTGTCTGTTCCGTGCACACAGGCAGTAGCGTTCATTTTCTCAGTCAATTATTAGCTTGATGTTTCATCGTTATACTAATTATATTTATTATGGCGCAATGTGGTAATGTTTCTTATCTTCCATTCATTTAATATGCAATCAAAGTGAGGCTTTAGAGAACAAATAGTCGGACACCATTCTGTATAATAGATTCTAGTATTCAACAGTGGTAAAGGAAGATAGGGAATCATACTTAGTAGAATTGTAGCAAAATAGTTCATTAATCATGCTATCATACATTTTAAAAAGTATTTTTGAGAATCAACATTGAACTACTGTATTATTCTAAGGTTATTTTGGCTGCCTTCCTGATGTTTTGTGTGTGGGTTATTGTTTAATGTTTGCTTGCCGAATGCAATGGTGTGTACTTCCAATTATTTATGCAGTAATGGTTGCATTTTTTAACCAGTTGTAAATATTTGTAAATATATAAATAAACAACAATATGAACAAAGACATTCTCTTTCATACATTGTTTCTGTGTTACAGTCTCACCAAAAATCAGAAAATAATTTGTTACAAAGAATAATATAATTTTGCAATATAACACCCCCCCCCCAATTAAAAATTGATTTGTCATTTTCGCTCGGTGGTATAAAAAAGAAATGCATTTTCTGACGTAGGAAAGCAGGAAGAAAGACGATGTGTCAGGGCCGAGTGGTTAAGAGCATCGAATTCAAGTTCTGGTGGTTAAGTCACCGATGTGTGGGTTCAATCCCCGTACGTAGTGACACAGGTCTCCTTGAGCAAGATGCGTTACTATAATTACCTCTCTTCACCCACAGGTATTAATGGGTACCTGCAAGGGTAGAGACTGATATTGTAAATGAAAAAGCCTTCGGAGCGCCACCACAGGCTGTATACTTCCCAGGGAGCTGAGAAAGATTCTAGGTATATTGTTGGCCCAATGACCAGGGCACTAATGTAAAGCGAATTGAGAGGGTTTAATGTGAAATGCGCTATTTAAGACTGTCATTATTATTATTATGGTTTACAAAGTTGTTTACAAGTTTTCACAAATAGATTGATTTTGTACACATGTATTTAGGTAACAGTGCCCTGAGTGTCATGTCAGTGAACAATGCAGTCAATCCCCATATATGAAAACCGCTTCCTTTAAATACAGGCATGGTGTACGGCCCCTTCTTTGTTGACTTTGGGGGATCAAACCTTGTATAACTGTTGTTGGTTGGGTCACAAAGTTCAGATATCGGTACAGTGAAGACTAGCTCTACCTGTTGAAGAAACAAACAAGAATTGTTCAAAGAAACCACTTGGAACTCGGAAGATAAGAAACGATATGCCAAGCCTAGTGTCAAATTGAGCACTGCCGCAAATTCATAAAAATCTTAATTAAATAACCAAACAACTGGGCCCAAATTCATAGAGCTGCTTAAACAGAAAATATTGCTTAACAATTTTATGCTAAGCAATAATAAGCAGGATACCTGTCACAAGTTGTACACGTAGCATGGTAGTTTGCCATGGTCATGTGAACAGGGCTAGAAGACGGCTCATTAACTAACTGTATGTCATAGATCTATTGACATCCATTTATATATTGGGCGACTTGCATAAAAAAATTTTTTTTTTAAAAACCTGAGTATACAGTGCTAACACACATCGGTGTATATGGGTTAAAACCAAAATTCTGGCGCTCTAACAACTAATAGCCCTCTGTTGGCTATCTCCCTACTTTGTCAATATCTGAACTAAAAAACAATTGTTATTTACCTCCTTTTTGTTACACTGTTCATTTAGTTTGCTGGCATCCACGTTTTTGATAAAAGCAACTACTCCTGTTGCTAAAGCATCTCCTGTCTGAAACGGAGGACAATAAAAGCAAAGACATTTATTTTGAATTTTCACATTCCCCTTTCCTGCCCTCATTAAAAATAATGTTAGGTGAGCAGATTATAGTTCTTCAGTTAGGCATTAACCATTAATTCCTTCCCTTCATCAAGATGTACATGGTGCTGTTTAAACTTGCAGGCCTGGTACTTGCTAAATTGTAAGGGTCAGGCGATTTGTCCTTGTAAAGGGAACCTTTTTGAGGGAAATCAACAATTTTACTGGAACACAAGGGGCCGGCAATGATGCCGTGGGACATATTACCTGTTAAGTTGTTATACAAAGGGACAAAAGATTGTTGTTGGTATGTTAATTGTAATTATCAGAAATTAATATTTATATTAATAATTATCAATATTTCCCACACACTTACTCTGTTTGGAAGTGGGATGAGTTTACCCCAAACATCAACGTCTTTAGGATTAACACCAATCTCTTCATTCATTTCTCTTAATGCCGTCTCGGTCACATCTTTGTCTCCATCCTCCTTCAGGCCACCAGGAAAACTGCAATTTATAAATTCAACATTATATTTTGATCAAATTTTGAACTTTTACAAATCATGCCCCTGGATCCTTTGAATGTACAGGATGTCTCAAAAAAATGAAAGTTGAGTCCATAAGCTATCCATACATCTAAACCTTTTCCCCCAGAATCATATATTTTTCATTCGGCAGCCATTTAAAAGTGTATAGTTTTTGGGGGACACACTAGTTTGAAATGCAAAGCTTGAATGATCCTAGAGTAATTGTCGTTTACTTTTTAAAGTAATTTGTGTTATTAGGTGTTGGGGCTTTAGTACTTCCAGAAAATATAAGGCTCCTCCATGAAGCCTTATAGTTTCTAGAAGAAGGGCTTTAGTAGCCCACCTTGTTGGGCTGTTGGCTCTCTTTTAACATCGTTCTAAAAGACGGATGTTAAAAGAGAGCGTAACAGCCCAACAAGGTGGGCTCAAGTTTAAGGGGACACGCTTTCTAATTTGTAACAGTTTTAAAGTTAAAGGTGCAAGAGTTGATGTTTTATTTGTCGTTTTTCAGGGGGGGGGGGGGGCTTCAGTTCAGGGGTGGGGTAGCCCACCTTGATGAGCTGTTTATGGCTCTCTTTGAAAAAATCGGTCTTATCACAGTTGCCATTACATACTGCTGATGAGACCGATTTTTTTTTAAGAGAGCCATAACAGCTCAACAAGGTGGGCTAGGGATTGGGGTGCTGGTTAGGCAAGACCAATCCTCAAGTTGATCTCACCAGATCTCTCCTCTGTGAGAAGACATATGCTGAGAGCGGAGTGTGAACAACACTGAAGGGATTCCATCGATGGTGCATAGAGGAACGCACACGGCTGCTGTCTTTGGGGTTATTCCCTTTTTAGTCAGTCTTCTCACAGATGGTTTGATGGACTGCATAAATGTTATTGCTCGAGCTTTATTTTCATCACTGAACACCATGGAGTTTATTGTAGAAGTTTGTCCAGAGTTCATGTATCGCAGTGTGTGATACATAACAGAAGTTCGTGTTTTCTTTGCTGCACAATTAATTTTCTTTTGGTTTAGTGTGGAAAATGTCCTTGTTGTTGGTAAAAAAGACAAACTTGATGATGTAGTTGGTATAGTAATAGTAGTAACTTGTGAAGAAAAGTTTCTTTGGCATAAGCAACCTAGTGTATCATAATGTAAACTAAATAATGGTTTCCATCTCAAAGTTTTCAAACGCATTTTTCTACAAAACATTGCCATTACTTTTACTTAAGACTAGTTTGAGTAGTTAAGTATTTATATTTTTGTTTCTATCAAAACACCTTTAAAAAAGAGTAAGCCGGTAAGTCAAGCAGCAGAGGTGCATATGCTTAACTTATTCTCAGTATCGTTTCAACACCTGAGAAAGAAAACAGAAGACATAATGATTTTTAATAATTTAATTTAATTCAACACCCACCAACAAAAGTCAAAACAGAAGTGAGAAGACGTCAAAAAGTTTTAACACTGCCTGTTATTGTTAAATTTAAATAAATCATATTCATATCCAAATATCTTTTAAATTAAATATCAGTTACCATGGTAACTAACAACATTATGAGTTGCTACATACACAAGCAGAATTTCCTCAAATTAAAAAGAAAGGCGAAATAAACTTACAACTTATGACACGGGGCGTTTCTTTTTGCAGCAGACGGCTTGACGGCTTGTTTTATTTTTTTCATCACCACTAAATGTATCTGGCGCCCTCAAGAGTAAAAGTAGGTGCGAGCTTGAATAACCTTGTTCTCAAAATATCGTATTGCTCGACCCCTCATGGCAATCAATATTGTCATTTTGCTACACCTGTCGTATGAAGACGCAAGGGCCGGGCGGTTTATTAATTAAGTTTATTCATTTGGTATGACATAAGACATCTAGTTGACAATATTATTCTCAATTAATCTTGACAAGTAGAAATCGTTGCCATCTTAAAAAGTTTTTGTACTAAAAAACACAAACATCTGAATTACGTAGGCTTTTTGATAAAGAAGCTTTAACTTTCAACAGCCAATCAGAAACATTCTGTAATTGTATTAAGAAAAACTTTCTGCGCTTTTCTTCGAGAATTGAACAAAACTCAAACAAAGTCAAACACAAAGATAAATAATTGCCTTTTGCTGCAGCATTTATTTGTTCACAATAATTTAATAACTTGCACACACAAAAAGGAATGTAATTAATGGCCTAATAAATTTGTAGGCGGGATTTTTTTTCAAAGGGGGGGGGGGCTACTTCTTACTTCGCCGACATATAGAATGTGTCCTTTAAAATATTTAAATGTATATTAGTATCTTAGTTTAGCATTTGCCCGGGGTTTATGGAAAGAAATCCTGAAATTAAGACCAACACTCAAGGGCTTGATTTTAATACATTATACAATCGCTGCCAAAAATTCTGATTATTGCAAATTATGTTATAAATATTTATTAATTATATTCAATTTAAATATATTACATCATCAAATAAAATGATTACCATCACAACAGTTGTTTCTAAAATTAAACAAGAAACTCGGAAATACTGTCAATCGTTTACAAATAATTGTCCTAAACTTTCCCCACATAAATTTATCAAAAAAACCCATTTGCAACACTTTTTTGTTTTTTTTTGCAGAATTCAGGACTGGGATATCATCTTTTGCAAAGGGCACTTTCATTGGAAAAGCTGAAAGTCTTTGGGAAATTTCTGAAGGGGCACCGAGGCCAAGACCAGGGGAATGTGGACTCCACCTAGTTCGGCCCCTGAGTACAGGCTTTTTAACGGTAAGAATGATGCATTGAAATTGCCAGGGAAAGTTTGATGAGACATCCCCTTATTAAAGGAATATTACAGAATTGGTTTTACTAGCAAAAAAGTTGCTGGCAGTGTAAGCACTTTATGTAATCCACCGTATACATAAACTAACAAACCTGTAGAAGTTTGATATCGATCGGCCATCTGTCTGGGTCACGAGAGATTAGTGAAAAACCGATTACAGTATTTTGCATTGCATTGATGCCAAAACAAAAATGAATAAAACGCTCACTGAGCGATAAACTCCAAACGCGAAATTAGATTATTTATTTCTCATCAAATATGAAATTTCAGACAGAAATATTGCAAGGGATGTTTTCTACTATCATCATCATCAGACCGTGTAAGTTTTATGTAAATCTGTAATCTTCACAATTTTTTTTCTAACCAATTCTGTAACGTCCCTTTAATCAAAAACACTTTTCGTCAAATAATCTTTGAGAAAATGTTAATGATCTTGACACTCTGGCAGTTCAAAAGTTGTGTGCTCAAATAAATGTCTTTGTTGTATAATTTACAAAGTTATGTAAACAATAATAATACGTCTATTTACAAATATTTTAGCTTAAATATCAAAGAGTAGAATACTGTTTCAGACCGATACACAAATGGATGATTATTTGTCACAATTTTTAGTTGTTTTATGCAGCAGAAAAGGCCATGAAAGTGTTAAAGACATTTTTAATTAGTCATGGAGGTAAAGTTTTAAATTCAATGCCCTCAAAGACCATAAATGATTGAACGCTTAACAGAATTAACACAAATACTGATATTCTACTGACCTTTGACCTAGGTCAACATCAAGGTCACAACCTCAAGGTTTCTAACAATCATGATGACACATTTTGTATGACAACAAATTAAAAAACAACTTTTTTTACCCTTAAAATAGATATCACTTAAAGAATTTGTTTGCAATTGATCACGCTTAAAAAAATTGCACCTTTAGCTTTTTGTTTTGAAACATTTTCACAATTATTTACTAAAATTGTTATCCTTTTATAAAAAATGCAAACAATTTCTTTTCTAGTAACTGTTGAACTGATGTTGTCAAGGCTTGCCAACTTTATACAATGTTTGCTTAAAGATCTATTTGTTAAGTTTTAGGAAAACTGTTCGCTGTTCGTCCGGGAAAAAACATTTGGTCTATATTCATATGTTTGAAAAGTTTACTCAGAATCATCTGAAGGCAGCAAGTTGATAAAGAGTAAACAAAATTCAACAAACGATCAATTTCAGATGCAACACACTCTTTGACAAATCCAAAAATCAAAATATCCAAGTTGAGAATGATCAGTACAGTATCTTGAACCATAAAAGCTTGTAGATAAGAATGTTTGCTGTAAAGTTTATGGTAAGCAATGCTTTATGCACACTTTAAAAAGTACACCAATCGGGTTACTAATATTGCACAGTGTTCAGCGTAAGCTTTTGTTCCCCCATCAAAACTTAACTTGATTGAGCCCAATATGGGACACCACCTTAGTTACCGTAATGCCTACACTACTTCTTCTTGTTACCATGGTACTTATATTGTTCCAGTGGTGTGTTTTGGGATCATAGCGCTCCACACTGTTTAGACTGCTACTGCCGTCGTTTCCCCCGACAACGTAGAGTTGGTTGTCCATGGCAACAGCATCATGGGTGCTCCTAGTAGGAGTAATCGTCAAGAACAAGATTTAGATTTTGTCAAAAGAAATATTGTGACAAATAAATAAACCAACGAAGGTGTGGTAAGACTGGTCCCTCTTTCCTGAAACCCCCCACCCGCCCCCAACAAGTTTTGTTGCACCAATTTGAATACTTATTACCAATCCCTTGGTCAGTATCGTTTTGATTTGGTCAGGTTTGCAGTAACACCATGTGCAAATCTCTGTTTTTAGTACTGATGTTTCCAAAAACAAATGGTGGTTGACAACTCCACCGGTTCTATTCAGAACCAACAGTACTCTAAAAAGAGAAATTTTCACATGGTGCTACCACAAACCTCACCTAATTATACTCCCACTAAGCAAGTTTCAAATCCTACTTAATGGAGATATGCATAAACTCTTTTTAAGTTCACTCCATGCCTGTTTTTTTTAGACAAGGCTACCTTATTTAGTGTAAACGGATAAAAGTGGGGGTGCAAATGCAAGGCGTCTCTAGACTTCCTCTCTTGCTCAAGGGGTGCAATTTGAATGGATAAAGATGCGTTTCTAATGAAGAACTCAATGCCCTGTTTTTATCTAATAGATTTATGCTTTTTCTTTCAGGCCCCATCTTACCTCCTGACAGACATAGACGGAACCGGTTCCCACAGGTTGATATCCGGATTAAACCGCTCTGCACTACTCAGACAAGCCGCTCCATCATTCCCACCAACAACATAAAGAGCGCCCTCAACCACAGCTGCTCCAGTGCTACTGCGTCGGCTGATCATGTGCGGCATTTGTACCCATATGTTCGTCTGTGGGTCGTAGCGTTCAACGCTGGAAAGGTGACATGAGCCGTCGTAACCTCCGATCGCATACAAGCAACCGTCTGAAAAAAACCCCAGTAAGTTTGACAGATTTGTTCAATTGCACACTGTAAGGTTGACATGGGCCCAATTTCAGAAAGCAGAAAATACTGCTTTGCAAATTTCTTTGGTCGGCAAAAATTGCTGTGCCCCTTCATGGCTTGAAATTACGTTGAGCATTTCCATTGACATGTTTTCAACACGAATGACATTTCAAGTAATTTGCGTTTACCAATGACAATTTTTGGTCATAGCCGGTTCACCTACCCATGACAGTGACTTTCACATAGCGTCTTCTAACTGACATAGCAGCTACTGAAGTCCAGGTGTTAGTCAAGGGATCGTATCGTTCCATACTGTTCAGACAAGACGCTCCGTCGTACCCACCCACAGCATACAGAAGTCCATTCAGGACCACCACACCTAAGCTGCTTCGCTTGGTACCCATCGGCGTTACCTCTTTCCATGCGTTTGTTTGTGGGTTGTAACTTTCAACTAAGGCCAAGTCAACTGTACCGTCGTATCTGTTGGAAAAATGGAAAGAAAAATTATCTCCTTAGTGAGCAACTCCTTTTACAAACGTAGTGTGACCAGGCACTTTAAGTGACTGCCCCCTCTTAAGTTAACTAATTGTTGACTTAGCAGCAGCCCACCTGCTGAGGGTCTTGTTTCCCAGGGCATGGTCAGTGTGGTCAGCCCCAGCTCTACCCCAGGTATAGTGTAGCTATTGTGCAACTAAGTCATTCCATTGCAAGTTATCATCGTGTGTGCAAGTAATTTTTCCAAGAGTCTCAGAGCTATTCCAGTTTCAGAGTTATTCCCATCCTTGTTATACTTACGCATCAACCCTTTTTTTTAATCTTTTGTGCTTGTGAATAAAATACTTGTATAAAGAACCAATCTTGTCGGGTCACAGTAGTGAGATAACATAATCTACCTAGCAAGTAGTGAACACCTGGTGCTACTGCAAACCCTACCATGCATTACCTCAAAACCCACGTAGTAAGATAAGTTATGAGTTCTAATGGGATTGGACAAGGACTTATATTTCACTTTAGGCAAAGCATTTTTAAAACTGTCATGACAGCAGTTTTGAATAAAAAACCAAAGACATGTCTACAAATATTTGTTTACTTTTCTTGAATGTAGTGTTTTCAGAAACCAGCTCTTACAAACTTCCCCTACCGTGTCACGCTTAAAACCATTTGTTTTTTTTAAGAACTTGTATATATTACAAACTTTAAAACAATCAGACTGCCAACATAGACGTGGCGTTTGATCAGCAGAGTGTGGGTTCGAATCCCGGTCGTGACACTTGCTACATAAAATTGGGGAGGTAGTGCTTTCAGCTCTACCGGCCAGGCTTCGGACTGATGATACCCAAGCCTACATCCGTATGAACTGTAAAAGGGGTAACCCTGTTTCAGCCCTAGGAGTAGGTGGCAACGACCTCTGGACAAAAATAATTGTAGCCCACATCTTGAAGTGGCCTTCAGGCCTTGTGTGTCTGGCGACTTGCATAAAAAAATATATATAAAAAAATAGATAGCTCAGTCAGTAGAGTGGCACGCTAAACCGGAGGTTGTTGGTTCAAATCCCACTCTAGTACATTTGTCTTTGTTCAACCGCCAATCATTTAAAATTAAACCAGTCAGTTTCCCTTGTGGTTTATTATTTAATAAATGTTAAAAGAAACAAGCTTAGTTGTGAACAACCAAAGCAGTTTATCTATTGGTTTACAAGTTCAAGTCCTGGCTGTTGTCACACTCATTCAAATAAAACTCACCCTCCGACTGCATACACCAGCCTGCTGATAGTAGCTACGCCTAGTCGGGCTCTCCGGGTGCTCATGGGTGCTAACGCGTGCCACGTGTCACTCCGTGGGTCGTAACATTCACACTCGCTATGAATTGCGAATAGGCTACCACCGCCTGTAGTGGGGATATATCAGAGATGATCATAATGAGATGTTGCAAAGTAAAGAAAAGGATAATCATCCAGGAAAATTTCAATCAGAGAGCTTTCTTTATATTCCATTTACTTAAGCTTGGTGGTCTGGTTAGCCGGTAGTGGTATCTTTCCTTGTCTTCTACCTCTAGGACCCCCAATTCAAATCACACCGGGGTACTATGTGGAGTGGGTTTTCAGTCCATACCCAACTGCATGGGTTTTCCCTACAATAATTCTCTGGGGGTTTTCCTCCCACATCTAAAACTGAAACTTCCTTCATTGTCTTCTCTCTATTTGGTTCTTGGTAAGTACAGTGATTAAGTTTGCTTTTCGGAGAATCCTTGACTTCACAACCAAAATAAATAAAGTTTAATGAAATTAAATTTCTGATCAGCAAAAGATCTTTTGCGGATTTATGTATCAAAATAAATGTTGATACTGATGATTATCATCTATAATTCAAATAAATCAGTGCTGTTTCACAAATAGGAATTCAGGCCTTGACCTTCACTCTTGAAGGGGCATGGCAATTTTCCTCGGGTAAGAGGAATAACTATGAGGAAAATGTAAACTTGTATTGGAACTTTGTAAAGGACACCACAACAAAAGCACAGGGCACCATGGCAATCGCTGTGGGTGCGAAGGGTTATTTTGTCGATGTTGGTGCCAAGGGGTTATTTCGAGGGCTGTGAATTCAGTTTTAATTTCGCTTGCGACTCTACCAATAGAGAACAGCATGGGTACACAGGCTGAGTTATGTCTCTCTTTAGTTCGGGGTGTCTGCATTGAGGCTCGCTGTTCTGGTAGCAAGTGATACTTCAACGCTTCAATCAGGAAATCTTTACACTCGGGGCTGCCTCGGATAATCGGTTCCGTCTCAACATTGTTGACTAAAAAGTCTCGGGTGAGGAGAGGTAGACGAACTAGCTCCATCAACTGTGGAGGAAATATTTCGAAAAAGAGGAATATAATTTGGTGTGATAAGGCCCTATTGGTGTGTTACATAAACTATGATTTCAAAGCGGGTGCTGCAATGATTTGAGTAGGATTTGAAACTTTGCACGGTTGAAGAATACTTAAGAAAGCTTTGCTGTAACACATAATATCTCTTTTTAGTGGTGTTGGTTATGAAAAGAACTGGTGGTTAACGACTCATCATTTTGATCAGTATGCTCTGATCGTCTTCAGGAGAATGCTGAAGACAATATTTGGTTTTTGCCTGTCGCATCGGTGGTGTAAGGTAAAAAACCAAACCGAATTCTTTATCCCCGATGCAAAATTCACATCCCTTTTAAAACTTAATTTGGTTACCTTGTCAACATATTTTAGTCGGGGTTGTAGATCGGTTCTCACCCACATCACTACTGCGTTGAAAACGTCTTCCTCTGACGTTATGTTTAACTGCTCACTGGAGATGAGTTGGGCAACCTGTGAGAATATATGAAAACAAATCTTAGATTTTGTGTTTAAGGTGATCTAAAGACCTTATGCATCGTCTTGTATGTATTTTCTTATTCTTAATATTTATGTGTACAGTGTAGGACAAAGAATCTCACGATGTTTCATAAATGTTACCAATGAATGAATGAATGAATGCGCATGACGTCATTTGAGTAGGGCGCCCTCGCACAATTCAACAAGAAGGTTGCTTATTGGCTTAACCTTGCCTCCCAAACAGAAAAATTATGTTCTTTGCCAACTGCGTTCATTGTAGCTCTTGATAAGTAGGAACAGAGCAAATAATTTTGCAATTTATTGAAAGACTAGAAAACCAAGTTGTTAGGACTTCAGGGAATTTTAATAACAGGGGTTGATTTCACAAAGAACTTAGGACTAGTCCTAGGACTCTTTAGGAGTTATCAACAAACTTAGGGCTAGTCCTAAGTTAGGACGAGTTTAGGACATGTTACTCGTTCTAACTCAAGATAAGACTAATAGCTCTTTGTAAAATCCTCCCTTGCTTTGGTTTAAGTTGGTTGTCTTTTGGTGATTAACATGTAGATGATGACAGCTTTTTACCTCATCAACAGGTAGATGAAGATACTCCTCTGTATTCACAACATGATTAAAATTCTGCAGCGAGTAGAGAAGTGATGATTGCTCCAAGTCGTAGCATCCGTGCATATCGGCAAAGCGTCGGATCCCGAGGCAGTTTGACGGATCAAGCTGACCGAGGAGGAATTTACAGCAGGCATCGCGGACGCTGTGAAGCTGTAGGACACTGGCTGCTGGAAGGAGAGCCTAAATAAAACAGAAAGTACAACAGAGTAGGTAAGATTGCTTTCTAACAAATGTCTCCTGAGTAAAAGTAACCAGGAAACAGGATTTATGCAAGCAGTTGTGTAGCTGGGGAGAAGGGGCTGGCCCCGGGGCGCGCGCCGCCTTAGAGGGCATCGCGGACGCTGTGAAACTGGAGGACACTGGCTGCTAGAAGGAGAGAGCCTAGATTAAACAAAATGTCTCCTCAGGTAAAATAAGCAGGAACCAGACTTTAAACATGCAGTCAGTGGTGCAGATTGGGGGTCTGGGTGCCGCCTTAGAGGGCACCAAAATGTCCAATGTCAGTTTTACGTTCTTCAAGGATATCTGCCTTTGGGATACACCTTGAGCAGCAAGTGACATCATTCGAGTGTGGCGCCATCGGCCAGAGGTAAAACAAGTTCGCTCTTTGGCCCATCCATGTGCTGCGCGTACAAAGAGGTGCACACTTCTGTTTCATCATCATTCGACAGGGGATGACATCAATGAAAACAAAAAAGTACAGGGGATGAAAATGTTCCTATTTGAAAATAGGAACATTTCAAGATGAACAATGGCAAAGACCTTGAAAATCTCAGAATGATTAAGTTTTTAATTTCTAACCTGTACATTCTTCTCTCCAATGTTAATTTCTGCCGTGTACGCAAACTGAACGAGTTGTTCTACTGCACTTGCTTGGATGTCATGCAGGCAAACCTCAGTCTGTCGAGACTCTGTCATATTACCTAAAAGAAGAAAGTTTATCCAAGTTAGGAAAGAATGAGTTTACAAGTTACAACCATGTACTAATAAGTATCTTTTTTTGAAGTGACGGTTCCAAGAAAAACCAGAGGTGAGTGAAGTCTCAAGTTTGAAAACTTTATTGAACTCTGCTCATCTTGAAGAAAAAAAGCAGAGTGCACTTTGATTTGAATCACCTCTGATTCTTCTCAACCTTCTTCTTCGAAGATAAATGTTATGGTCACCAATACACCAGAGTCTTTTATTAAAGACACTGGACACTATTGGTAAATGTCAAAGACCAGTCTTCTCACTTGGTGTATCTCAACATATAAACAAAATAACAAACCTGCGAACATTTTAGCTCAATTGGTCGTCGAAGTTCCGAGTAATAATGGAAGAAAACAACACCCTTGTCACACGAGGTTGTGTGTGCTTTCGGATGCTTGATTTCTGGACCTCAAATTCTAAATCTGAGGTCTCAAAATCAAATTAGAGGAAAATTACTTCTTTCTTGAAAACTACGCTACTTCAGAGAAGGGAGCCATTTCTCACAATGTTTTATACTATCAACAGCTCTTGATTGCTTGTTGCCAAGTAAGTTTTTATGCTAATAATTATTTTGAGTAATTACCAATAGTGTCCACTGCCTTTAAGTACACATCGTTAAGCTTCAAAACACAACACAAAGGACACTAGAGACTTTGGATCTCCTCAGCATTTATAAACTGCTTCTTCAAATACCCTTTCACCTTCCAGCAATTTTCAATTTTGAAAAGATGATATATTTAGACTTAAACTCACTTGTAAACATTGCATGGAAGTATGCACTGCAAGACGCCAGGACCAACTTATGAGCCGAAATAACCTTGTCACCGACTTTAAGTATGATGTCGCATAGTGTCGCTTGTTGACGCATACGATTCATCGCGACGAAAGCGTCGTTAGCGTGGCGCGATGCCCGGTGTGTGAAGTACTCTCCGAGTTTGGCATTCTGTGATGTACAACCCACTGGGCTGATTACCGGTGAAGCAGGGTGCCGGGATAGAGTCCGGTGGTGGGAAACTTGCACAGAGAGCTCCAACTTCTTATCCATTTTGAATTGTTCTCAGAGTCCTAACAGTTTTTAACTATCCAAAGTAAAAACTATCCAAACTAAAAACCCAACTTGTTGAGATCTTCGTTGGACTAATGAGAATATCATTCACTCCATCAACGTAGTAGATTCCTGAGGGGGAAAAAACCAACAAAACAGACTTGAATTCATGCAACTTAAAACAACTTATGTACTAAGTCAAAACTCATGTAAAAACAATAGACAAATTTAAGGGGAAGAGTTTCAATTTTATACTGCATACTGTATGAAGTTTTCTGTTCACTGTTCCATGAATACAAACAATTTTTAACCACAAAACAACAAAGAAGTTTCTCATTCAAACAAGTAAACATGTAAACATGTTTACCATTGTAAGCTTGTTTACACATACCACAAGCTTGACCTAATCCAGAGATTACTTAACATTCTTGTAATCTTTTTCTCAATTATTTGGAGTTGAACTTTTAAGATACAGTTCAATTGATACAGTCAAAATATCTTGTTTGTTAAACCACAAAAGTACACATTTTTTACAATCCCTGGGATTTTGCACACAATAGAAAACCTTGGCACCATTTGTTGTTGACTAAACGTGTTGGTCATACACAATGAAAAGAAAAATTAGCTTAAAATTCCACAAGACCAATGGTCTGTTACGAGATAAACATCCTACATTTTTGTGTAGGGGTATTAAAATATTTAGTGGACGGTATCATGTAGTGTAAATGTGTGGGTTGTTAGGACTTTTAACTCAGGAAATTCATATACTTTAAATTCATATACCATGCAGCACAGGAAGTGGTGTTCAGCAAGGCTTGATTTCCCTTGCTCCAAGATTCATCTTAAAAGTAATACAGACATGAAATATTTCAGCCTCCTATCTGATTTGAAATTCTGCCCTCAGAAAAATCAGCAAAATTGATATCAAATAGCTGTACAAAAAACCTATTGTACTGCATTCCCCCTTGTACTTGCTAGAATTGTCCTAACTTTAATTATTCTTTTTTTTCTCAAAGAGCCATAAATTATATTGTGTCTGGTCTTGGCATAGTGGATAGTAATGTGATATCAAACTTTGCTTAGCAATTAAGATAGATACACATCTTTAAAGATCAATCTTAGCATTTTTTGTGATATCAAGCCCTGTACATGTAACCAGATTTCCACTTCACCATTAAAGCCATTGGACCCTTTCGGTACAGAAAAAAAAAAAAAAGTTCACAGATTTACAAATAACTTACAGGGTTTACAGAAGGTAGTGGTGAAATACTTCTCTTGAAATATTATTCCATGAAATGCTTTACTTTTTGAGAACAGTAAAACAATATCAATTCTCGTTAACGAGAATTACGGATTTATTTTAAACACATGTCATGACACGGCGAAACGCGCGGATACAAGGGTGGGTTTTCCCGTTATTTTCTCCCGACTCCGATGACTGATTAAGCCCAAATTTTCACAGGTTTGTTATTTGATATAGAAGTTGTGATACACGAAGTGTGGGCCTTGGACAATACTGTTTACCGAAAGGGTCCAATGGCTTTAAATGAAGTTCAAAACGAATAATAGCTAAATCCTAATGATATTGTTGTTAACAAAACTAGAATTGGGTCAGATGTTCATTTGAACAGGAAAGAAAAAAGGCTTCAATAAAATAAAATTTATAGAAATAAGTAATACAAAAAAAGATAGCAAATTCTTGTTTTTGAAAATTTATATTCAATCAAAGTAAGCAAATAACAATAGCCAAAGTGTTTATAGTTTGGTATGGTCACAAGTACTTAGTAAACCAGTCCTTCATGAATTTATCAGCCAATTGGATCAGTCCACAAAGTTCAAGGAGCTTAGCCTATCCATTGAATATTAAAACTAACTGCCCCACGGATTTAAACCTTTTGAATACATTAGGTAATTTTGTAGGCTACAACTGCTTCATTTTTAATAAATAAAATTAAAGTGGGTTGTGATTTAATTGGTATATTGGTGACTTGTAATCAATCAAGGCAGGTTGCTGAACTTTATTTATGAACGAACTCATCGTAGCATGACCTACTTTACAAATTTGCCGGATATTACCCATGATTGGTCACAAGGAATTTACTTGTTCAAAAGTGAGTGTTAATAACAATGAATATCTTTACCACATGTGCAGTACTACTTTTTTTTTTCAGGCGATGTTTTCACAAATTCTCTCAATATTTGGGGATTTTTTCCCCTGGCTAATGAACTGAGCAAGGAAGAAAAACTTGACTATTTGGATTGAAGCGAAATTAACATAGCCTGAGAACTGACAAGGGTGCAGCACTCACACATAATTGACTGGTGCCATCTAAATTCATGTTAGTCCTGGGGCCAATTTCATAGAGCTGCTTAAGCAAAAAATTTGCTTAAGCACGAAAATAGCTCGCTTATTTTACACATGTTACTGGCCAAAATTTCATGCCATAGGCCTATACATTGCTTAAGACTAGTATTTAGCTGTTGTTTACTTAGCATAACAATTGAGTGGAGTCTTGGCCGGTAATCTACCCGACCAAATCATACAACTTAAACTGCCCCGTGAAAGAATTGCAGCCCTCAGTCTGTGCCACCCTAATTGAGCTAAAATTATTAATACTTGATAGAATGACTCACTAGGGTGGGATTATTTTAGAGATTAGCTGAGTACTGATTTATAATTCAGGGTCTATTTTTGTACCATGTAGATGATGAGTCAGACGGGATGCAATTTCAGCTAGCTACTCACACTTACACTAGACAATAAGGCGTGAAGAGATCATTCAAATCATCTATGAAGGTGTAGAGATGGGATTTTAAGTGAGAAAGGTGGAAGGGGAATAGGGATGGGGGGGGGGGGGGTAAGTCAGGGGCGGATTCTGGCAGTGGCAGTCTTTCATTGGGGGTGACCACCCCAATGACCTGGCCCCATTTGTGGGTCAAACTCAGAATCCCAAGATTCAGAGCCACAAACACAAGGGGCTGATGGGTAACTCGTCTCAGGACTCCTAGAACTATTACGGTTTCGTCCGGCTATTGTCTCGGGAGATGATAGCCGGACAAAACCGAAATAGTTCTAGGAGTCCGAGACGATAGCCGGACGAAACCGAAATAGTTCTAGGAGTAGGTAACTCTAACCCTCCATCCTCCCAAATGCGATCGACTGTCTGGAGGATCCGGAAGGTTACACTTACAATTATCACAACTATAATTTTTTTATAAGGCTATTGTTACATTTTCTGTCTGCAGACATAAGTAAGGTAGATCTACAATAAATATGCATTGGAAAACACGTTCAGAAACATACAATTAATAATTGTAATATAAAATTGTAACAAAAATGTAATATTAGGCCTAGCCTAGGGCAGCTAGGCCTAGATTTGTTCGTGCAATTTTTCAATTAAATATTAAAAACAATTATGTGAAATTTAACATGAAAATTGAAATCAAAGTCAAAGACACAAGCACATACTACAAAAACACAAATTCAATGATTTTCACAGAATTCATACTTGCCTGTTCAATAACATGATCATCGCTCCTTATTTGGCATTGATCAGCATCTATTTCATTCATATCGCCACATCCCAAAACACCATCACTGAACCGCTGAGCAAGTCGAGTTCGTCTGGATTGTAAATGCACCCCCAAAATAATACAAAAAACACTCATAAACCCGCCATTACACAACAAAGACCCGCTAGTGAAGTCTTCTATTATCCTGGAGAAAAAACAGCAACAATAGAGCCAGCTGGTTGTTCCTTGTTTATTCACCATTCACTGTTCCACATTCAGACATAATCTGCTCCTCGCACCTGCTCGACGCCCCGGATACTGGTCGGGTACATTTCCTGCATTCCCCCCACCGATTTGGTCAGTCGACAACCGGCCCGCCCGCCGCCTGGTCACCGGTAAATGTTTATCATTTTCTGCACCAATGGTTTCACGTGACGCTGTTGACTAAAATTTGCCCCAGGCAAAATTTGGTACAAAAACTGTGGTTTTAGTCACTGGCGGATATAAGCTTCGTTGTAAAATCAGCATGCCTGTTTGATGTGTTTCGGTTTGTGTTTTTAGAGGATGATGATGAATTGTTTATAACATGAAAACGAGGCAAACTGAGAATGGAATTCATCAAGCCTCGAAATCAATCAATCAAAAAGGAAATAGTTTGACCGCTGATGGCGCGCCCAGCCGTCAGTGCTGCCTCGGAATAGTTTATAGGTTATACAGGGGTGTTTAATATTTTAGCATAAAATATTTATAAAATATTTAACCCCAAAAATATCATTTGATGTTGTTTTTTTAAGATCGTACGTAAGAATTACTAAACAACGAACTTGAAGGGAGGCGTTAGTTTTTATACTGAATGAACTCGTTCGCATTTAAATATTGTTTCGGACATACATCTGTTTTTTTCCCTATGGGTAAAATGGAATGGTCTAGTGACCCCGCCTATTACAGAACTCAACATGGCGGACCACGTAAAGAAAAATCTTTCGAAGGATGATTTTGATGCCCAAAAATGTAAGTTTTCCACTCTCTTGTGTTGTTAGTTTTATCACACAGACTTAGAATAATTACCAAAGATGCTTTTGGGTTTACTAAATTTATATGAACTCGTTGAGTATAACTGGAGAAGAGGTGGTTAGAAAAAAATGTAAAGTTGTTGACGTGCTGTGCCATATCTTTGATTTGAGACAGTATCATGCAAATTGCTTCGTATCCTGAGCGCAGAATGCATAATGTGCACTAGGCCTCATACGTTGGTTGTCGCGCTTAATGGAAATGCTCAGCGCACTTTCAAAAACGCGCTATATTATTAGTTTACACTGAGTTAGTTGGAAAACTTTAGTTTATTTTTGATACTTGGCTTTTGTCCCCAGATTTTTTTCCACATTTAGCCAACAAAGTGACGGACACCCTTTACAAAAAACAAAAACTATTACAATTTACATTTATTTTGTGAGATCCACTCTTCTCTTGTTTGACTTTATTTAATTATTTTCACAGTCTGACGTCTGCTGACTGACACTGTCACTAGTGACGGAAAAGTTTCCGTATGGCGCCACCACTTTTTCATGCGATATGAAATAATATAGTATCTTATTTACCTCAATTAGATAACCCTTTTTGTAAAGATTAGTGAAAAAGTGGTGGCGCCATACGGAAAGTTATCCCTAGTGACAGTGGAACTGGAAGTGTTTTTATTGAATATTACTATTTTAGTGTTTAGTGTGTCTGTCTAGGGTGTGTGTGTGAGACTAAAAAATATTGAAATACTGTATTTCAAAAAAACACCAAAACACCTTCATTGCTCTGTGAAAGTATACACATTTGTATCCTTAGATTGAATATATTTATATTGTCAAAGAGAAAAATAGTTACGAACATACCCGAAAATAGCTTCTTCTTCTTGTATTTATTTGTATAATTGTAGGTACCGGTTATTTAAAAATCTCATTCTCATGATTTATATACATCCTAATTTTTTTTTTTTTAAAGAATGTGTACCCTAGTGTTATTTTTTATTATGATTTCATAGCACGGGACTATGATTGTTACAAAAACTAAATATTTGTTCACTGTAGCATAACCAAGGTCAAGTCATCCATTACAATTCATTGAACGAACCACTTATGAAACCAACCCAACTATAGTAGGGTAATTTTCTACAAGAATCAAATGCCTTGGTTTAGAAAACCTGACCGCAGATTTTTATACAGTTGTTTACAATGAGTAATGCACTAAATTCCTATCAAAAATACCTCTTGCCCGGAACTACAAATACTTGTTTAAATGTTGTATAGGCTTATGAGGAAAACAACTTGTCAACACCATTGTCCCCCAGAATGCAAAAAATGCACTCTTTGCAGGATTTTGCCATTTATTGACAAAAAGTGAGGTCATGTAAACAAAAAAATAGTTACTTGGCATCCCCGCCCAACTGTCAAAAATGTTTCAGATTTGGACCTTTTCGAAATTTAAATTTGTAAACACTTAATGTAGAAAAACAAAATATTTGGCAATGTAACACAGAAGCTTAGTATTTTTCAGCCACAAACCAGAGAGACCAGTTGGAATTTCACATGTCAATCTCTATCTCTAGTCCGCCAGCTTTTCCAGAAGTCCATGTTTCATATTAAATGCAGTGCTTTTACCTACTGAACTTGCCAGCCAGACCACTTGGAGAAAACTTTGACTGATCCTCAGATGATTTAACTTGCATTTAACAGCAGACCCATTTAGGGAGAACGCTTGTTTTGGGAGTGTCGTGGCCGAGCGGTTAAGAGCACCGAATTCCAACTCTGATGTTTCTGATCAGCAGAGTGTGGGTTCGAATCCCCAGCCGTGACACTTGTGTCCTTAAGCAAGACACATAACCATTGCTTCGTCCTTCGGATGGGACGTAAAGCCGTTGGTCCCATGTGTTGTGTAAACGCATGTAAAAGAACCCAGTGCACTTATCGAAAAGAGAAGGGGTTCGCCCCGGTGTTCCTGGCTGGATTGGCAGCATATTGCGCCATAGCACCTTGTAAACCATTACATGGTGCTTAACGATTAGGTCTTATACATGTATCTCAAAATTCGCCCCACTCCTTGCAGTAATAATACCTGGCGCTTTGTATCCTTTGGCAAAAGGCGCGTTATAAATACGGTTATTATTATTATTATTATTTATTATTAGTAACTCCTCATTTCATTTCATTTATTCTGGTTGTGAAGCCAAGAACTCTCGGAAAAGCAAACTTAATCACTATACTAGCCAAAAACCCAATGGTAATAAGGCAGGGAAGGAAGTTACAGTTTTAGATGTAGGAGGAAAATCCTAGAGAATTATTCCAGGGAAAAAAACAGGCAGTCAGGTAGGGACTGAATTGAAAACCCAATCCACACAATGCACTGCACCCAGTGGGATTCGAACTGGGGTCATAGAGGTGGAAGGTGACGAAAGACATTACTACGCCAACTTGGCCACCTAAACCACCCCATTATTAGTAATAACTATTCTGGATTTGTTTTTCGTTTTTGTCTCAACAGATGTTTTTGACATCTGCTCTGGAGGTGATGTTTACAACGAACTCCTTGAGCATCGGCAGAAGGTTCAGCATCTCAGCGAAGACACAGCGATAGCACTCAAGAAAAATGTCTACAGGAACTATACGCAGTTCATTGAGACAGCGAAAGAAATATCATGTATCCTTTTATAGAAACAAGTAGGAAGTGTTTCAACTTTAAAGGATTTGGTTACTTTTTTGTAACACAAAACACAATGTCCACAGATTTACATTTAATTTACACCATTTGAAGATAATGATAGTAGAAAGCATACCCTAAAATATCAGTTGCTGAGGTGCTGTAGTTTTTGAGAAATGAGTAACACAATGTAATGAAAACACAGTTTTACATGCTAAAATAATTTTCATCTCATGATCACTGAGGCGAAAATTATTTTCATCACATTGTTTTACTTATTTCTAAAATAATTCAGGCATATAATATTTTAAAGGAAGCTTTCTACCATCATTATCTTCAAGCTGTGTAAGTTTAGTGTAAATCTGTGGACATTGTGTTTTAAGTACATAGACCCTTTAAATGATCATCTTATCTTTGAGAAGCAATCGCCATAAAAGCAAACTCATTTCTGTCAATCATACTGGTGATGTTCAATAACAACCAAATTTAAAGTGATTTGTTTCATTTGTTGAGACTTTGTTCATCACATAATTGTTCAGTCAGTCTTGACAGACTTTATTCCCATTCTGCTCAGGGGGCACAGCAGTTTTCCTCTAGTAAGGGACACTTCTATACTATCACCCACAGCACCCACAGCAATTGCCTTGGTGTCCTGTGCTTTTGCTGTGGTTCCAATACAAATTTACATTTTCCTCAGAGAGGTGCCCCTTTCTAGAGGAAATTGCTTTGCCCCTTCAAGTTCAATACCCGCTATTCCTTTGTATGTTGCAATGCACGGCAAATTTCTCTTGGGTTACTTGTGTCCCTGAGCAAGACACTTAACTTGATTTGCTTCTCTCCAGCCAGGGGTAAATGGGTACCTGTAAGGGCAGAGATAGTTCTTTTGTTTGATTTAGCTTCGTAGCGCATATTTGTTGCACAAGCTATATATACTCCAGAGGGAGCTGAGATGGTTTTAAGGAATGAATTAAATGGCCCAGTGACTAGGTGTAATAATGTTGGAAGAGCTTTGAGACGCCCTTCAAGTGTGCAAAGCACGATATAAAAACCTATTATTATTCTTCCTGAGCTCCTTTATGGATCAGATCTTGAAGGAGAGATGTATCAACTGAGCCACGTCTTAACGGAACAGAAATCCATCATGAGCCAAATGCTAGAAATGTCCATTGGAAAGAAAGGTAAGTTTCTTAATGATTTATAAACAGATTAAATTAAATAAGGAAAACAGTCTGGTAAAATTTTAAATAATTTTGGGTTGAACAAAGAGAATAGACCGATCCAGTAGGCTCAGCCCACGATGCACGTGTGAGCATGAACACGTGGGGCTCTCCAATGCCTTTCTGCACAACTCTGCGGCGCGCGCCAAGCAGACGCGCACGCATGTCGGACCTTAGTGTCGGACCTTCATTGTGTTGTGATTGGTCATTACACAATGGGGCGGGGCTTAATGGATCGGTCAGTTGACTAGAGCTTGACAACAAAATGTGTCCTCTGGCACGCTAACTTTTTTTTATGCTTTGAAAAGCACTGATATACAGCGCTTATGGCCTAACATCACATATTAGTGTATGGCAGAAAACCAAAATAATATTATTTATCCCTTGTGAACTTATTACATTTATTAAACAATGAGTTTTATTGATTATGACTTCTCGATTATTCTGTTATTTTCTCGATTCTCTTGTTATTTTCCAGAAGCTTCAGTAAGAAATAAAGACTTGCCGCAGAACAAAGATGACCAGAAGAGAACAATAGCCTCACTCCTGGATCGAGTAGAAGGATGCTCGGTCAGTAATCAAAAGAACTCCTAATTTATTAACTTTTGAATGTGGATTAGGTTAAAATAAAGGCAAACAAGTTCCAAAACAGTCTGGTGCCTTTCCAGCACTGATGCATTTCTTACTGTATTTACCTGTCTGTTTTTTGCAGAGGATAACCGAGGTACCAGGTCGATACATTGTCCATGATGGCGACCTAGTGGAGTTAGACACGGATACGTTCTCCGAGGTTCAACGAGTTCATGCTTACCTGCTCAACGATAGCTTAGTTATTACAACATTCGTTCCCAACAGGTAGAATAAACTTCAGGCTTTGAAATAACCCACAGCATTTGCTGTAGTGCCCTGTGCTTTTTCTGTGGTGCCCTCTGCAAGGTTCCAGTACAAACTTACATTTTTGTCTCATAGAGGTACCCCTTATCAGAGGGAAATTACTATGTAGTTAATTTTTTACTGACTTGGGGGAAAGACAAATTTGCCAACCTCTACCAGCTGTTTCAAGTTTACACTCCATCAAGGAATCTTTGATCAAAATCCATGCTTCTCCTCAATGAACCCAAGTCTCGACACTCATGGGGTGACAGGTCTTTTTCTTCAGCTGCGCCACGCATCTGGAACTCTCTACCACTTAGTCTTAGATCTTGACTTTGTACCAAAAAATTCAAATCTCTTCTCAAAACTTATCTTATGTCGCAGGTTTTCAAGAATTAATTTTGTTGTGTCTGTTTTTCTTTGTTTTTGTTTTTTGGTTTACTGCGCCTTGAACACCCAGCAGGGTGGATACGTGCGCATTACAAGTCTTATTATTATTATTGATCTATTAAGCCCAATTTTGGTGGTCTCCCTATTGGTCAATGTCTTTGTTCAAAGTGCCAGTAAGAAGTCATGCAATGAGGTTTTAAACACTTGTTTTGCAGACGGGGACCAGTGAGGTACAAGTACCAGGCATTATATGAGCTGGACAGCCTTGCTGTTGTTAACGTCCGAGATGTTGGTCGTAAGTCACTTTTTGGAATTTCCATCATAACATAATCGATTAAAGCAAAACAACTACCCTTAGCATACGCCTTTGAATGTCTCAAATTTTGTTTGTGATTTGTAAAGTGTAAACATTTCAAAACAATTAAGATTGAAGTAACTCACAGAGCTTTTGTAGTCTTCATGAAGAGTAAATACGATCGACAGAAATCATGTATAATAAAAACATAATAGTAATAATATGTGGTATCTTTTATTTATAACTTGTTTTTCTTTTTGACTTCGTAGCTGTGAAAAATGCTTTCAAGATACTGATGTTTCCTGATCAGAGGATTTACAGAGCGGACAACTCCAAGACAAAGGTACAGAGAGTAAACCTGGTTTTTATGATAAGAATAGTACTAAGTTTTTATACATGTATAATAGTGCTTTATAATCTAAGACTAAGATCATCTTAAAGCTCTTGTTATTTATTACAGATAAGCTACATTTAAGTGTTGGAATGAGGAGATCCATTTAATTTAGCAAATTTATACATTGAATCCCAAAAGGTAAACATGGAATTTCTTGTCATTGTTTTGAATTTTCTTTTCAGCGAACATGGCTGGATAAACTCGAAGAGGCGAAGAAGACTAAAGCAGCTGCTGATACTCACAGGAGGGAGTTGGCTGAGCAGATGAGCGTAGAGTCCAACGATTATAATCGTGAGTATTGAGTAACGAGTAATGAGTTATCAGGCCTGAGACTCCAAGACAGTTGCTACGACACTTGATTAGGGAACGCTTTTTGTGAGTTACGTAAGAGTTGTTGAACACCCATACACAATTCTGAATGAGTGTGTATCGCACAATGCTACCAGGGTTTGCTCATCTGGAGTTTGCTATACAAAGGTTTGCCTCAAACCATTTGACTTGGCAATAAATAAAAAATAATAATCATATTTTGCTATATTTTGGGGCGAGATAGCCAGGGTAAGGAAAACAAAATCCTAATGTTTTGGGTTATTTTTAAGTTGTATTATTTCATTTATTTGTATTACTTAGAAAATACAGTTTATTAAATTTTGATTTCAAATTGTGTATCATTATGAGAATTATAAAAATCCTGACCTCCCAAGATGACATTATAAGCTGCATAGAAAAATATAACATTTCATATTTTGTTGAGTTCTTTTTAAATTGTAATGAGAGTTTGGATATTTGCGATCGTATTTTCAGATAAGACAGATATATATGGATTCTTACTGAGTGAAGGTATATCTTGGTGTGATTTAGCATGACTGCCTGCAACTTTGATTCATTTGAAAATCTATCTCCAGAATGTATCTTCCATGATTGTTTCTTAAAGTGATATGAACATACCAAGCCCTGCAGATAGAACTTGAAGTAATTGTGTCAAACTGCATGCAAAAGGATTTTTTTTGTTAGATGTTTCGTTAGAAATTACAAAGAAATATTACGACCAGAAGTCACCCAAACCGCATCCCATAGTGTTGCCTGTTATAGTTTTACCCTTATGAAAACAGGGCTGTGACATCAGGGCCCAATTTCAACGAGCTGCTTTTAAAGCAGAAAGTATTGCTTAACATTTGTTTCTGCTAAGCATAACTATGCAAGATAACGGTTACATTCTGCACGCGTAAAATGGTTACTTAGCTTGAACCTTATTTTGGTTCGCATAATTTTGTTGTGCTTAGCAACTTGTTATGCTTAAGCAGCTACATGAAATTGGGCCCTGCTCTGGCTTAAGGTTTTGATCTGCCGTTTGAAGCCTTGTATCAAATGTGCATGTCTTCTGATTGGGCCTAAGCCAGAGCCGCTGAATCAGCTGCTGTGTGGCTGTTGCTAAGGGTGTTGCCATGGCATGGGCCTCTTATGCTTCAATGCATGTTGTCATGATGATCAAGCCACAGCCGCTTTTTCAGACATATCCTTAGGCTGTGTCCGAAACGGCGACTTTGGCTACAGCTACTGACTCGTTTGAGCCCTATCTTTCATCCACCATTTTGTCTTGTTACCCATGTGCAAGAACAATGATCGATACTGATTCCTGTTATACCAAATGGTCTCTGACTATTTGTTCGTTTTGTATTGTTGACAGCGTTTGATGAAGATGATGATGTGATGTCACCCACAATGCCAGTGGAATCGTCCAGTATGCTCAAAGTGGATTGGCTGATAGAACTACCTGAAGACCTAGACATGTGTATTGCCCAGAGGAACTTTGAAGAAGCTACTGATCTCATCATCAAAAGTAACTAAATACTGCCCTCTTGGGGTCAATATAGAATTGCATTCACTTTGCACACGCATCAAACCAGATTTCACTACCTTGCCAAACAACTCGAGACAGGAAACTTTTGCAATTGAAAATTCTCTTAAATGTTGTTATAATGAAGAGTTAATAACAACTGTTTTTTTCTTTAAGATCCAACACTACTCAAAAGAGATATCCACATGGTTTTACTACAAATCTCTCTTAGATATTCTCTCTACCATGCAAAGTTTCATGACCTGCTTATAAAGAGTACACAGAAAGAGTACTAAAAAACAAGTGTTAAAGTGTTTTCCTGTCAGATTAAGGTACAAAGAAGGATGGTGTCGATGATACGTACAAATCAGGCAATAAATCCTCTAGAAATACTGGAGCCCCAGAGTCAAAGTGGTTATTAGCCCTAATAATAAAGTACCATTTTAAAACAGACGGGGCCATTTGTATTTCTTCGTTAGAAAGAGTCCTTTTCTAAAGGAGATGAAATGTAAGAATTTCTTTTAATTAACAGAAAACTTTTTGTTTTACAGCGAATGAATACCTTGATTCCATTCCACAGAGTCCAGCGCTCAAAGAAATGAGGTAAGATAAATGAGAATTATTGCTAGAAATAACAATCTTATTTGTGTGTTAGTCCGTGTTCAAGCTAGGTATCTTAGACTGCATTAGAGTTTTTGTTCCATACTTGAAGTAACTTTTAAATTTCTGTTGCTCCTTCATCAATGACAAGACCTCCAAGCGAAATCAAACATTGTACAAACATAAGTATGGTATAATTTGTTTTTACCCCTGCACCGATGTGTATTAAAAACTGCTAAACTACTATGTACTTTCCAAAATTTGATGATGATGGCATGTCTGCCATCCACTTTTTAAATTGAAATTACATTGAGAAAGTTCAGTCTAAAATGCATCAGTCTTCTGAAGGGCCTCATACATGGTACATTTGAAGGGAAAAAAAAAAAAAAAATTAAAAAATGTTATGCTTTTTGGAAATGGTTACAAATAAATTTTTATTATTTGCAGGGCTAGAGTTGACCACAGAGTGAAGCAGTTGACTGAGGTGCTGACTCGTGAGTTACAGGTATCACCCGACCGGTCACTCAGAGGTGGACCTCAGGTGACTCGAAGGGCAGTCACAGAACTCATCCGCCTTGGAAGAGCAACTCAGGTATGTGAGTAACCTCGAGCCCTCAGAGGTTTTCTCATCGAGCCTCGGCCTGTAGGCAGATGTTTTATGCTTACGGAGCGGCCATTGGCAGAACTTCTATTTTATTAATATTGCTTGCCCGTGTCCCAGGTCCACTGTAGATTCTGTCCCCCATATGGGAAATTAACATGGGCTAGAGGAGGACGATTCAAAAGAGGGCGCTATCAGAAGAAGTTTGTACACAGTTTGCCATATTGGGGGGACAGAACCTGCGGGGGATAGAATCTCCTGCCACACCATAAGCAAAGTAAAACGCACGCTAGCTTTCCGCCCGTTCTTGTTGACAAACGAGTGATGCTACAATGCACATACTCACTAAATGAAATCATACTGTTTATGAAATGGGCTTTACTTTTGATTGTTTTCTCTTAAAGTAAGCACAAATATTTGCTTAGCGGTAATACAGCTTTATGAAATTGTCCCCAGGTTAATTTCTTACACAATTCAAAACTAACATTAGGTGTTACCAGTTGCAACAATGTAAATTCTATGGAATTTTGGCTGGTACCCAGTTTCTTTTAAGCAAGATTTTTCTGTGCTTAGCAAAAACAATTCTGTGCTGAGCAAGTTTTTATGCTTACGAGACCCAGATTACTTGGTGATTCTTCAGAGATAATAAAACTTCTATGGATTCCTTTTTCTCAATTTAAAACTTTCTTGATTTGTCTGTTCCTGGTAGGCGTGTGATTTATTCCTGAAGAACCGTAGCGCATCCATTAAACAATCTCTTCGTCAGTTGAGGATAGAGGGTGCTACAAGCATGTACATCACAAAGCTTTGCGGTGTTTTCTTTAACAACATCATTGAGACGGGCAAAGAGTTCCGCATCACATTTTCTGAAAATCAAGGATGTTTCTCAGGTAGTTATTTAACCAAACCTTAATCTTACCCTAATGTTAACCATACCTTATTGTGATGATGTTCCCTCTCAAATTTGCCAAAATTACAAGCTACTGGGACAAGTCTATTGTCTCATTTGCCCTTGGTAACAGAAAGTGGATAATGACAAATACTCGAGTGACTGGTAAAAGTCTATTGCCTCATTTTCCTGTGTATCAAGAAAATGTGTTGTTACAAATGCTTGAACAATTAGTAATAAGTCTACAGTGTATATCCTCATTTTCTTGGCCAGCCAATGCTCAATCCAGGCTAACCCAGGAATAAAACAAATTAAAAATCTTTGACTTGTTCCTTTTGTGCAGTAGTGATGATGAATATTGATTTAACTTTTTAGTTGTTTCTGATTATATTTCTTTATTCAGGGTCCGTTGATAAAATAACTACTATGATTCGGTTTAGTATAATATTATTTCAAACTTTGTTTGCAGCGTTTGTCGTTTGGAGCAAAGCTGAGTTGAAAACCTTCGCTAATCACTTCTCGCGTCAAGCCCTCGCTAAGAAGACAAGTGTAGCCATCGTAGCAGAGTGTGTTGGAATCGCTCGGACATACTGCCAGCAACTCTCAGTGATTGGTCTGGAGCTACTGTTTGCTATGAACACATTATTATTGAGAGGAATACGGGAGGCAATGCAGTACAACAAAGAACAGCTTATTGAAGCTTCCAGACATCGAAATGTGGTAAGTTGCAGGCGTGGGATTTCATCTTTGAGAGGGCAAGGCCATTTCAGGCCTTATGCTTCGTTTTTTCCTTAATAGTAAAAGGCACCCTACTACTGGAGTATTTCAAGGGCACCAAGGCAAGGCCGTTTCAGGCCTTATGCTTTGTTTTTTCACCCTACTAGAGCATTTCAAGGGCACCAAGGCAACCACCTTCGTTGCCTCTGTGAGGTACCAGGCCTGCCAATGGTATACCTAAAGGGCACTTCCATTTGTTTGAAGGGCACCACGGTCAAGAAAAGGGCAAGGAAGGCCATGGCCTCCTTTGCCCGTTTGTATTCCCTGGAAAGAAACAGTTTAAATTGACCTTTTCATTTTCGTTTTTCAATATCATAGTGTCGGTTTCTACTCCTCTCCTAGATTGAACCCGGCTGTACAGAGTATTGTTTAGTATTTTAGAAGTCTCATGAGGTTCTCCTTATTGTTTGTTTTCTTTAAAGGATGAACGATGGTACCCACTGAATCTGAAGAATCCCAACGCAGCTAATAACCTCATCCAAGAAATGTTCCAACTTGGCTTTGAAGATTTCAACACTCTGGTTTATGGTACGTCATCTTATTGAACTTTTACCCATTGAGTCATTCTTATAATCATTGCTGCAATATTAGTGTTCATGAATGATAGGGGTATGTGGTGAATTAGTGACATCAATTCTACAAGACACCTATTGGCTCCCTGCTTAAGCCCACATTCATAGAGTTGTCTAATATATTGCTTAACTATTGTCTGCTGAACAGAAATGAGCAGGATACAAAGGACACAAAAGATGCAATACCGAACATACTTTGTTTTGCATGTTTGATCTTTGTTGTTTATTTTTATAGTTATCAATTTGATTTAATGTATTTTTTTCTTACAGACAGTTGCTTTGTAAGTCTTTCCAGCAGTAATGTTGCTTTTACCAAGGTGCTTCTGTCATTTCTACTCGATGCACTCAAGCTTTATGTTCCAGAGGTAAGTCTTCAATGAAACTCCTTGATTACACAAAACTGGGGGTACTTTGACTGGGCAACAGGTGCCTGATCATACCTAGCAATATCCAGCACCCTCTTATCTATAGTTGTTCCCAGATGTAACATGGGCCACTGATGATACAATGTGCGTGTTGTATTAGGGCGAAGGGGATGGCATACCCAAACTGGGCATACTTGGACTGGGTAACTAGGTGCCTGATCATACCTAGCAATATCCAGCACCCTCTTATCTACAGTTGTACCCAGATGTAACATGGGCCACTGATGATACAAGGGGCGTGTTGTATTAGGGTGAAGGGGATGGTATACCCAAACTGGGCATACTTGGACTGGGTAACTAGGTGCCTGATCATACCCAGCAATAGCTAACATTATCTTATCTACAGTTGTACCCAGAATTAATCTGGAACACTGAGGGTGCAATGGGAGCATTGTATTAAAGTATACTCAAACTGGGTGTAGTTGGACTGGGTAACTAGGTGCCTGATCCTAACCAGCAATATCCAGCACCCTCTTGTCTAAAGTTGTACCCAGATTTAATATTGACCCTTGAGGATGCAATGGGAGTTTTGTACTAGGGTGGGGTTGTATACCCAAACTGGGCGTACTTAGACTGGGTTACTAATACTAGGTGCCTGATCATACCCAACACCCAGATCTAATATGGACCATTGAGAATGCAATGGGAGTGTTGTACTAGGGTACTATATACCCAAACTGGGCGTACTTAGACTGGGTAAGTAGGTGCCTGATCATACCCAATACCCTCTTGTCTACAGTTGTACCCAGATCTAATCTGGATCACTGAGGATGCAATGCGAGTGTTGTATTAAAGTATACTCAAACTGGGCGTAGTTGGACTGTGCCTGATCATACCTTACACCCTCTTATCCACAGTTGTACCCATATCTAATATGGACCATTTAGAATGAACTAGGGTATTATACACCCAAACTGGGCGTACTTAGACTGGGTAACTAGGTGCCTGATCATACCCAATACCCTCTCATCTACAGTTGTACCCAGATCTAATCTGGACCATCAAGGATGTAATGGAGAGTCATGTTCACCTAATGGAGACAGCAGTCATGTCGGACAGGTTTGCCGACGAGCGACCATTCATCATGACGAATATTGATTACCTCTTCACTGTCCTGCTTCCTCATGTTGAGAAAAAGATCAAGGTAAAAATAATCCCCTCAAGTAAACTTGTTCTTGTGATACGACATCTGCTCTAGCAATGAAAAGGTTGTGTGTTAGAATCCCACCCGAGTGATTTCCCTGTGGACTTTTGTTCACAAAACTCAGGATAGTGCTGAGTGTACTGTGCTGCAAAATTTACATCTATTCAGCTGGTTCTGATTTCTTTCCAGTCTGTGTCAAATGTTTTGTCAATACTTTCCAAAATGTGTACATCTTTTCTGTTATTATTAGGTTTGGTTAAAGAGACTTTATTAATGTATTGCATTAATCATTTTAAATGTGAAGTTTACAAACTGTCAGTAATAAATATATTAAGTTAATCAGTAGGGAAAACTGATCTGTAATTTTCTCAAACTGTGTTTCTTCAACTCAAAAATATTAAACTCTCTTCAAGAAACAGCCGTCGATTTCACAAAGAGTCATGACTCGTCTTATCTCGAGTTAGGACAAGTAACTCCTAGTCCTAACTTAGGATTAATCTTAAGGTCTGCATGCTAATGTGCATGGTTGGGACTCGTCCTAAGTCCTAAGATTAGTCTTAAGTTAGGAAGAGTTTTGTGAAATCGACTATTTCAAATAAGCAAATGTATTTCTTTAGCTGATCAATTTGTATTTTTATAAATTTTTAATCTTTGGAATCCTTTACAGGGTGTTGCAGATCGGAGCCTGAAAGAATTGAAGGACTTCCGCAATCGCCACCGGCAAATCACCCGAAAGGTTCAAAATCTTGGTGCACTAATATAACGAGGTATAGAAGGGCTTTATTTGTGACTATCCAAATTATTTTGTTTCTTTGTTTTTGTTTTTATAACTCCACTTGCTTATTCTATTATGTTAACATATTGCTGATTTTATTTTCAGATTCTATATTCTTGAAATGTTTTTGTATGTTTACTTTTTGTTTTAAGTGCAATATTGATTTTTGTAAAAAAAATTAATCTCATATTTGATGAACCACGGGAGCTAGCACATGATGTGATGTGATTTTAGTTTCTTTCACAAAAATGAAAAAGTTTTAATTTTGTTTTCAAAAATATCAAGAAAACTTCATTGAATATGTTAACTTGGATTAAAATCCCAGTGTTTTTGTTGTTGTAGGTTTTTCAAGTGGGCTTTGGATTGTTGTCTAAAGATTCAAACTTGTAATAATTTAGTTATTGAAGCTCAAAGAGAAACCAGTCATGTTCTAGAGTCTGGTGCTTATGATGTAATGACAAATGTCATAATGATTGGCACTATGGCTTCTGAGTACAATACAAAGATGGCATCTCTCGTTTGAACTGGCACTAATCCGCTGAATGTTAGTAAAAGTAGAAAGCTGTATAACTATTGTTGACTGACCAAAGATTATTTATTCAGAAAACATCAGTTAAATATTATATCCAAAACATGGACACTTCTTCCCTCAGACCCCCCCCCCCCCAAATGAACATTGACAACTTTATACACTTATAAATGACACTCGGATAGATCCCAATTTCATAAAGCCTGTAAGCAGAAAAACTTGTTTAGCACCTAAAAGTATTGCTCAACAGAAACAGGTTACCAGCCAAAATTACATTTAGTGTACACTGTTGTGACTGGTTGTGACTGGTGCCCACTCAATATTAGCTTAGCAAAGAAATTTATCAAGAAGTAGTTTCTGCTTAACAGCTTTATGAAATTAGTCCTTAATCCTTGTCATTTGATTGGAGGATTTAAGGTCACATGATAATTTTAAAATCTGTCGCGTCAGTTGAAAATTGTCAGATTTCAGCATATGCTTATTTGGTGTGTACATCCAGGCTATTTTAAGCCAAATACGTAATTTTGAAAATTTTAAACTTTATTTATTTTTATAGATTCATCTTCCAATCAGATTATATAACAAATAGTGAACATTTATTTGCGCAATAATATTTTATTCATTGAAAGATGGATTGTTCCATTCAACTCTACCTCACCTTGTTGAATGGAACATTCCATGTTTCAATCTATGAAAATATTCTCACCCATTGCACTCATAAATATTCATTATTTACATCTCATGGTTTTTAACCTTGTTTGGCCGGTTGTTTGCACACCTCAAGGCAAACTGTAATTAGTTCAAGCCGTTAGAAGGTCCACAATTTTATTTATGCGGGGAGTTTGGTCACCGGTCAGAAGAGTTACTAGAATACGAAGTCGGCATTAGCTTCAGAAACAAAGATATGATCAGTATCATATTAATATAATCTGCGAAGAAATACATAAAAATAAAACAATTATAGACTGCAGACCCTGGATCTATGTGTTTATTTCTGTTTTAGACCAACAATTCAAGTTATTCCAGAACTATTGAATAGCTATCGTATAACTTTTACAACCATGATTCCGTTTATGGGAAATTACAGTGTTAAGGCCGAGTCACACTGCAGCGATAACGAAAATGATCCCGATCATGACGCAAAGAGAACGCATTCCATTGGTTTAATGAGCGTGTGCGTAGTCCGCGTGGAGCAATTCAAGCAATAGGATGAGTTTTCTTTGCATCTTGATCGTTATCTTTTTCGTTATCGCTCTGTTATCGTTATTGTTTTCGTTACTGCTGCAGTGTGACTCGGCCTTATGGCAGTTTTATTAATAAGGCTCTGTTCGAATTGGTGGCTACAGCTCTGGCTACGACTATTGCTAAGGGTGTTTCCAAGGACATCCTATACTTCAACCCATGATGATGTAGCCGTAGCCATAGTTGTAGCCATCAACTAAGACACAGCCTATGGATAAGGTTAGAACATCAGTCTTAATTTTTGTCTTACTTTAAGTTGTTTTCATTGTATTTGTAAGCTACACTACTCAATCTACACAACTATGTTTTTTCTTTCTTATTCTTGCTTTATTTTCCTAAAACATTGCTTTCATTACACTTAGAATTTCAGTGAAGATGATTTTTTAATATTTCGTGGAATTGTAATGATAGTAATTGTGTCCTTTACAACTGAACAATGTGAGCTGCTCTTTCCAAACTTCGAGACTCATTCCCTGGTTTTGCCTTACTTGTGGAATCCAAACCGAACCAACCATGGTTGGCAAAGAACTCAATTTATCAAAGAATTACTAAGATTCATCTTAAGTTGAGTTTATCACAAAAGTGATTTGTATTGGGTTAGATGTGATGCTCTGCAATTTAAAGTTACACACTGGTTAAGATTAGTGATAGCTATTAGTGAAATCAGGCCCTAAGTTAGTAATCTTCTTTGTGCAAAGACCGTTTCTTAAGTGTGAGAAACAGGAAAGACTTCATGTACAGTGTATTTGCTATTTAGGCTTTGAACGGTTATTTAATTGAGAGAAAAAACTAGGTTGTTGATAAAAGCATTTTGCAAACTGACCAATTTAGCTTGCCTGAAGTCTCTAAAAGTCAGGACCAGTCTTGCTTTCAAGAGGCAGGGCAGACGGTTCCTTCAACTCAAAGTCAGGACCAGTCTTGCTTTCAAGTGGCAGGGTAGTCGGTTCCTTCAACTCAAAGTCAGGACCAGTCTTGCTTTCAAGTGGCAGGGCAGTCGGTTCCTTCAACTCAAAGTCAGGACCAGTCTTGCTTTCAAGTGGCAGGGCAGACGGTTCCTTCAACTCAAAGTCAGGACCAGTCTTGCTTTCAAGTGGCAGGGCAGTCGGTTCCTTCAAATCAAAGTCAGGACCAGTCTTGCTTTCAAGTGGCAGGGCAGACGGTTCCTTCAACTCAAAGTCAGGACCAGTCTTGCTTTCAAGTGGCAGGGCAGTCGGTTCCTTCAACTCAAAGTCAGGACCGGTCTTGCTTTCAAGTGGCAGTGCAGTCGGTTCCTTCAACTCAAAGTCAGGACCAGTCTTGCTTTCAAGTGGCAGGGCAGTCGGTTCCTTCAACTCAAAGTCAGGACCAGTCTTGCTTTCAAGTGGCAGGGCAGTCGGTTCCTTCAACTCAAAGTCAGGACCAGTCTTGCTTTCAAGTGGCAGGGCAGACGGTTCCTTCAGCTCAAAGTCAGGACCGGTCTTGCTTTCAAGTGGCAGGGCAGTCGGTTCCTTCAGCTCAAAGTCAGGACCAGTCTTGCTTTCAAGAGGCAGGGCAGTCGGTTCCTTCAGCTCAAAGTCAGGACCGGTCTTGCTTTCAAGTGGCAGGGCAGTCGGTTCCTTCAACTCAAAGTCAGGACCAGTCTTGCTTTCAAGAGGCAGGGCAGTCGGTTCCTTCAGCTCAAAGTCAGGACCGGTCTTGCTTTCAAGTGGCAGGGCAGACGGTTCCTTCAGCTCAAAGTCAGGACCAGTCTTGCTTTCAAGTGGCAGGGCAGTCGGTTCCTTCAATTCAAAGTCAGGACCAGTCTTGCTTTCAAGAGGCAGGGCAGTCGGTTCCTTCAGCTCAAAGTCAGGACCGGTCTTGCTTTCAAGTGGCAGGGCAGTCGGTTCCTTCAACTCAAAGTCAGGACCGGTCTTGCTTTCAAGTGGCAGGGCAGTCGGTTCCTTCAACTCAAAGTCAGGGCCAGTCTTGCTTTCAAGAGGCAGGGCAGTCGGTTCCTTCAGCTCAAAGTCAGGACCAGTCTTGCTTTCCAGAGGCAGGGCAGTCGGTTCCTTCAACTCAAAGTCAGGACCAGTCTTGCTTTCAAGTGGCAGGGCAGTCGGTTCCTTCAACTCAAAGTCAGGACCAGTCTTACTTTCAAGAGGCAGTGCAGTCGGTTCCGCCAACAGCCCCTTAATATTAATCTGTCGGACATAAAACAAATTACAATACAATGTATTTGTAATTGGTTGAAATGGTTGAGCAATATTGTTGGTGTTTAGGAAACAATAGTTTAGGATTGGAACCAGTATTGTAAGGACAGATTGTTAGTGAAGACTGGTTATTGCATTACTACTTTTAGTTGTTTTTTGTTAGACATCTCGACAGAATTCTTTAATTAAAGTGGACAAAACAAGTTAATTAAATACAATAATCATACATTGGAATCTGAAGGAATTATCGCGGATAACACAAAAATGCTACAATTGTTTAAATTTCCATTGTCATTGTTGTATTGCAGTTAATCTCTATTTAGTCACCATACTTTTCCCCTTCTATTTTGATTACACAAGTATTTGGATATAATTTTCTGAACTTTGCATTTTCTTCAAACTAAAGAGGGAAAAAGTACTAAAACTGTCCAGGATGAATAGTGTAATCAACTCAATTTAATCAAAAACACCTAGAAATTGATTTACCATATGGAATAAATCACGATTTGAGGCTTTCAAAATAACTTTTACAAAGCTATAAAACTTACCGGCTTGGCAGAAGCCAATCCAAGTAGTGCAGTTATCATCAGTGTAAACCGAAACATCATTCTTGCTAAGCAATTCTCTCCCAAAACTTAAAAATTACCCAGATGTGTTTTTTACGCCGAGCTGGCTTTCCCAAGAACCAAATGGATGTGTCAAAGTTGGTAAATTTCACATCCAAGTAGAATAACCAGTGATCAAATGCATGGTAGTCTTTTCTTCAGCCGTTTTATATTATGCATTTTCACATGACACAACTATTCACACATTGGACTCATCACGTGCTATGCTTCGATGTATAAACGGCGTGTAAAGAGTCCTGGTGATTAATTTGGTTTTAAAGATCTACCAGTATAATTTCCAAAATAAATTGTTTGTTTTATGTTATACAAGGTCCTTTCTTTATAATTACTTATCCATATTGCTGGTAGCTCGCAATAAAGATAATATTTATTATTTAATTGTTAATACAAAATTAATTTATTTTCGCAGGACATACACTTTTGTCGAATCAATTTAATGATGATGTATAATGGTGGATTATTCCGTCACTTTGACGGATGAGTGTTCAGCAAAAACAAACGTGTTAGCTATTATGCCTAAGGTTGCTGCTCAGGAGGGATGTTATGCCAATTCTTGATTTTTAGATTTTCAAGTTGCAAATAGTTATATGTAAGTGAAGCCACTGTTGGGTGGTGGAATTGAGGCAAACACTTTACAAAAACAATGCTTTTGACAAGTTGATTGTCAATCTAGACTCAGGGGCAGAAGAGCTCTGCACTTAACAAAAATTGCACAAGTACAAATGCAAATGTCAATTTGTTTAAAGGAACACGTTGCCTTGGATTGGTCGAGTTGGTCTTTGAAAAGCGTTTGTAACCGTTTTTTATAAAATGCATATGATTAGAAAGATGTTGTAAAAGTAGAATACAATGATCCACACAAACATGCCTCGAAATTGCACGGTTTTCCTTTTACCTCGTCGACTTACACGGTCGGCCATTTATAATGGCCGACCGTGTTAGTTCGCACAGTATTTGGAAAACCACGCAATTTCGAGGCAAACTTGTGTGGATCATTGTATTCTACTTTTAAAACACCTTTCCAACCATATGCATTTTATAAAAAACGGTTACAAACGCTTTTTATAGACCAACTCGTCCGATCCAAGGCAATGTGTTCCTTTAAATGAGTACAGAACCTCAGTTACTATAGATATGGGTCTAGATATGGGTCTAGGATCGAAAGTGCATTTTGTAATGTATATGACTTGTTGAAAAACTGCTTAGCACAATTAAAAGAAATTTCTAACTAAGCAAAAATGAGCAGATGGGTTACAACATGCATTGTAGTTTGGTCGGTAACCCAAGCATATTCTGGTGTAAGCATAAGAGCTGAGAGCATGGAGAGAGTATAGTAAGGCCCACACCAGACTGACTGACGAAGCTGACTTTGGACTTGCTTGCTTTAGGGTCGCTTATTAAAAGAGTTGGTAATTAAATTTTATTTTTTAATAAAAAAAAGTATTTGAAAAAAAATTGAGAAATTATGAAAACTGAGACAGGGTTGCGTCATCAGTATTCTACTGCCCCATAAAACAAAACGTCAAATCCACTCTCGGAGTGGATTGGACCAAGTTTTATGGAGCTACATTCTAGCTTTAAAAAGCACTGCTGAGAGAAAACAAATTGGTTGGTAAGAGTTTTTCGCTCATATTATTGAGATCAAAAACAGTCTCTTTTATTTCCTTCAATATTTGCCAGAAATAAAAAATACCAACAGTGCGCTGCGGATCGATGATGACGTGTGCTTTATATGCAAATTACTTCCAATTAACTCCTGTGATTGGCCATTGCGTACACACCTCTTTCACCCCCCCTTAAATATGGAAACACTTGCAACCAATCATACTCGGTCATTTTTCATTATTTTCATTGCAAAGGCTATTCACTTTTGTTTATTTTAAGCGGCTTTCATGAAGAAGAGGGTTTTATGTGTAAGTGTAAGTGTAAAAACTGCAAGCTAAACAAGTATTTTACTTCATATTTTGTGGAAGTTATTTCCCGTGTGTAGTGCGCCCTCTATCATAATTCTTTAACATAAAACAATTATAGTCGGATACCCCTTGTAGGTGAGAACAGTTCAAGATTAAACTCAATCTTGAAGTCAGGGGAGTGCACTGTACTGTCACGCGATTTTGATCATACCACCGATACCACTCATCAAGTTTTACACGTCGTGCCCGCAAGTGAAGTTTCTACACACATTTTCAGCTATTTCTCATACTTGTGACGACCTGAATTCTGCGAACGTATAAAATGCTGACGACGAAGATTTTGCTCCGGAGAGCCTATCAAGGGTAGGTGGACATTTATCTTAGTTATAGAGCTGTCCGCGCTCTCCAAAAAAGTGAAGGACATTTAAATTGAATTAAATTGTTGTGCATTACATGATTACACTTGATAATAATGGGGAACGATATAGTAACTAATAATTACTCATATAGATTATATTATAGTACGACCCGCCGTCCCTGGCTGGAACATTCGATCAAGCTCAAGTTCAACCATGTGATGTACATGTATGTCCAACACTTTCCCCACGCTACTTACGACCGGCCATGCGTGTCGACTACACACTAGCACTGCAGCATGTACAGTGACTGGGAAAGTCAAAGGGGCCTAGTGAGCTAGTTGTAAGTTGGCGGAAGTCAACTCTCTGTCATGAGTCATGCACCACTGCACTGCACTGACTGACATCCTGGGGATGATCTGATGGGTGTAAATTTATTTTAAAAATCTCGGGGTGACTCGCTGGTCTAACTCAATAGATGAATCCTTTCATAAAATTCGAAACACCAGGAAATAATTGAAGGGATAACTTTTCGTACGACGCCACCACTTTTTCACTCATTTTTACAAAAAGGGATATCTCATTGAGGTAAATTAGATACTATGGGTCTATATAGACCTTATGCATTGACGTCATCCAGCAGCCATCTTTGAGGTCAAACAGTGACAAAATAATCGAAACGCACATAGATTGGCCAATGAACAACCTCCTTTTGACCTCAATGCGGGGGTGCCGTACTGAAATGACGTCATGTGCATAAGGTCTATTATTTCATATCGAATGAAAAAGTGGTGGCGCCATACAGACTCTTTTCCAATTGAAGAATAGGGACAAAAACTTACCAGAGCCCGGAGCAAAATGAACACAAATGTTTTGTTTTCATTTCAGTTTGTTTGATTTTTGTTTCAACAGTGTCCGATGTTTGTCATTTAAAGCTCAGAATGAGCCTATCTACCAGTATGCCAAGGGCTCTCCAGAACGTGAGAGAACTGAAGAGGTAAATAAAATATAAATACATTCTTGTGTGGTTTGTGTCCAAATATTGGTTTGGACTTGTCATGAATTGAAGATTTAGTGGGCGCCAGTCAGTTCTTAATTTGGACACTGCAGCCATCACTTGGGTGTAATGAGGTTTTCAAGACAAGATAAGCTGAATTTGGGTATTGTTGGGCTTGAAATAATAACAAGCATTTATATAGCGCAAAAAATACGCTCAGGGACCTTTACAGATTAAAAGAAGTAAAACAAGCAGCCAATAAACATACAAAAATATACAAAACATCTGTAACTAAGCATAAACAGGAATTCCATGAACCCCTAAAAAAGCCACAACAAAACCCCATGAAACTACAAAAATGAGAATAAGAAGAACCGTTAAAGTAAAACACTTAACCCTTGAGCACGCATACCGCCCGGAGGCGCCCTTCATACTACCCCAGATATCGCCCCCACGCCTTGCACCCATGCAGTTTGACATGGTGTACTTTGAGTTATAAACATGCGATTAAAACGCAAACAACAGTCTTAGATAGAGCACGATCTCAAGATGACAACAGTCTTAAAATAGCACATGGTCCACATGAGAAAAAATGACACATTTTAAGTTCATAAGTTCATCCTCTACAAAATAATCACACCGAAAGTTATCCAATGACTTCGGGATACTGCTGGAAATCGATTGAATTCTCATGGCGCAGTTAGGAGTGTATGGCACTATGTTTAATACTGTGTGCGTGCTAAAGGGTTACATAATGTAGAAATACCCACTGGATGACTGCAAACCCCTGTAGGGACCAATTAAGCTTGGGCGATATCGATTTATTTTATTCACGATATATCGCCGACAATATATCGCGATATTCGATATAATCGCGATTAATGAAATTTGACATCATCAGTCTTAAAACTGCAAGTGAAAGTTGTAGAAGAGACAGTCATAGCATAAGAGAGGTGTTCTAATGACCTATTCTTCTGGTTTTACTCCAAACCTATGGGGTGCAAGATGTCTCAGCTAGCAAATACATCGCGATTATTGCGATATATCCCGATATATCGATATTTCGATTAAAACCACATCCATCCGATATCGAAATCGTTTCCAAATTAATATCGCGATAATATCGTGATATTGCCCAAGATTAGGACCAATTTTGGGGTACTGGCAACTAGACTAGTTGGACCTGAAGCATGTTACCACACCCTGAAAATAACAATCATCCTAATGCTGCCCTACATGTATTATTTACAATTTTTTCAGGCATTGAACAGACTTGGAAGCACTGTGTTGGAGGTTCCATGTGTCATAGGTGGAGAACAAATATTCACCGATGACGTTCGTTCTGAAGTTTCTGTAAGTATGAAGATGAAGATGAAATACCAAAAGTTAAAACCAAACACTGTGCACAAACAATCATTTTATGAAATTCATTTGTATGGCTTGATAAATTCATCGCTTATCAGCATTATAAAGTCCACGTCTGTGTTGTATTCTGATCACCCCATCCAGCCAACCAATTTTAGACAAGCAGTCTAGCCCGAACGATAGTCAATGGAGTTTAACCTCATATTTCATGCTGAGCTAACGCATTTGAAACAATCTTTCTGCCATGAAAATGACATAATTATGGAAATTTGTTTGATGAGTGCAAAGGCCACTCCATCTGTGGTTTCTGCATGTATGCATTTCCAGGCTATTTAGTAATACTCAAAATAAAATTGGAAGAATGTCATGACCTAAAAGATAGTAGTAGCATTTAATCTGACCTTAAACTGTCCAATAAATGTACTAAATATTGTTCATATCATATGTACCAAAAAACTAAACTTTTTCACATTTTTAGGGTTAAAGGAACATTACAGAATTGTTTTTTGCTAACAAAACAGTTGCTGGCAGTGTAAGCACTTTATGTTATCCACCATTATACATAAACTGACAAACCTGTAAAAGTTTGAGATCGATCGGCCATCTGGGTCACGAGAGAATAGTGAAGAACCGATTACAAATTTTGCATTGCATCGATGCCAACATAAAAATAAATAAAATGCTCACTGAGCGATAAACTCCAAACGTGAAGTTAGATTATTTATTTCTCATCAAATATGACATTTCAGACAGAAATATTTCAAGGGATGTTTTCAACTATCATCATTATTAGACCGTGTAAGTTTTATGTAAATCTGTGATCTTCACAATTTTTGTTTCGTACCTATTCTGTAACGTTCCTTTAAATATGCTGTTAAGATATTTGACTTGAACTTATTTGTCTGTTACATAGTGTCTAATCTGTTATTTTGTCAACACCATTTTTTATTTCCAATCACGATGGAATTTTCTAATTTGATGTTGTTTATCTTTTATAGCCTTATGACCACCAGCATAAATTGGCGTCAGTGCATTATGGAAATAAGGTAAATAATACTGGCATTGGCTATTTATAGCCTTTAGGCTTAGGTCCTGGCTTGGGTTCTGGCTAAGGCTCTGGCTAAGTCTCTGGCTTAGGCTTAGGCCCAGATTAGGCTCTTGCTTAGGCTCTGGCTAAGTCTCTGACTTAGTCGCTGACTTAGGCCCCGACTTCGGCTCTGGCTATGGCTCCAGCTTTGGCTCCGGCTTAGGCTCCAGCTTGGGCTCGGGCTTAGGCTCCAACTTGGGCTCCGGCTTAGGCTCCGGCTTGGGCTCCAGCTTGGGCTCTTGCTAAGGCTCTGGCTTAGGCTCTGCTAGTAATTTTGAAAACTTACACATTCTGTAAATTGCAAGCAGAGTCTCTGCCATGCTGAGCAGAAGCAGTGGGTTTGAAAAGTGTGTTTATTTTGTGTGTTTTTTTTAATGTCCAAGTGCAAATTTGTATTTCCGTCATAGATGTGCCCTTTACTAAAACAAATACTGTCTTGCCCTTTCAGATATCTAAGGCATGCAAGCTTTGTCAAGCACAGTATTAATCTCTGCCCTCATAAACACCACGCCTTGCTGAAGTGAAGCAATTAACGGTTAAATACATGTACATCACTAAAAGGACTCTAGACACAGACACCCTCGTAGACAGCGTTGTAGCCACGGTGGGCGGCGGTGGGCGGGCCCGCCCAGCACTGACAATTTCCGCCCGGCACTTCAGCTGAAAAATAGACTGCCGCCCACCACAAAATTTCCCCAAAAATTAATAAAAAAATTAAAGTTCTGCTGGTATTGATCACGTTGCAAGAATATAATGTCATCTTTGTTCGTGTTTTGTCATTTTAAATGCAGTTTGTAATTTTTATGAGCCAGAATTTCGAGCAATAAAAACCTCAAACGTGTTTCCCACGCAACTTGCCTCTTGCCATCTTGTGAAGTTTTCTTTGTGAAATGTGCCCTGACGTTTTTATTGAACGAACTGTATTATAGTGTAGAAGGCGTACCGTCTATACAGTCTGACAGCAGTGCTGGTACCGTGCACATGTACACGATGAATGCATGTACATGTGGTGTACACCAGTGACCAGGGCGCGCTGTGGTAGACCCTAGAGTGCACTACAAGTCTAGTCGTGAGGTTTTCGCGGGGATTTCACGCATTCCATGTACATGTGCACACAAACAGAATCGCCACACAACAGTACAAGGGGTGTGTAAAGTCTAGTGTACGAGTTCGCGTATCCCGGATGTAGGCATGTTAACACGTTCGCTTCGTCCACACGTGTGTGTGACAGCGCGCTGGGTTTTTAACTTGAATGAGATCTGTGTAAATTTTAAGATGGCCTCGCACGTAAGCTGGACGACTTTTTTTGGAAAACGGAAAATATTGGAAGATGATATAACAGTATTTCGTACAGATTCAGTTAGTGCTGAGAATGAAACTATACCTGAGACTATCGAGACAGTAACTCCACCTTTAAAGTTCAGTTCAACATCATCGCGGGATTACAACAAGCAAACAGCAGAAACTATTTCACAAACAGTCTGTTCACAACAAATGCATCACAATTATTTTGTATTAACACATTTTTATTATAATAATTGTAATTATACTTAAAAATTGTGATTCTTGTATCTTACATAATGTGCATTTTGCACGATTGGAATGTTAATATTTAGCCCTGAAAACAATCCTTACAACAAAGTACGTGCGCACTGCTCGCAATCTCCGACCAAGTTTAAATTCAGCTGCGCCCACCACTAAAAATGTCCTAGCTACAACACTGCTCATAGACACCACTGTTGTTTGAAGGGAAGCAATTAATGGTTAAATACCTCACTGAAGGACACTAACCTGCGAAATGTTCTCTGAGTGAAGTACCAAGCTAAAGGGATTTATTTTATAAATTAATCAAATCAAACTGATTTTTTCTTTTTAAATTTTGAAGTCTCTGTATATTTTCCTTAATTTTGACCCTTGGTTGCCATGGGAAATTTGTTTTAAAAGATTAAACCATTAATGAATGAATGAATGAATGAATGGTTCTCTTCACTGATTTAGGAGCTTATCAATAAGGCCATAAATTCAGCTCTCTCAGTCAGGAAAGAATGGGAAGCCAGGCCTCTCGAAGACCGCGTCCAAATCTTCCTCAAGGCAGCTGATCTTATCTCCAATAAATACAGAGCAGATCTTGTCGCTGCTGTCATGCTGGGTCAGGTAAGTCATCCCAAGATTTAAAAAAAAGAAAATATATCAAGATTCCACTCAAGACCCTTGAAACTCTGGGCAGATGCTCTACCATCTGAGCTATGAGGCACAACGGTATACTCTCTCAACTTTCCCCTAAGAACCACACCATGGAAAAGAAAGAGCAGTATTATTTTCCGTTAGCAGGTAACTCTTCAACCAATAAAAAAATGTAGAAAGTGCTCAATGCGAGTTGCCATTTTACCAAAACGTGTGTCACCAGGGCCCAATTTCATAGAGCTGCTAAGCACTAAAAATTTGCTTAGCATGACATTTCTTCCTTGATAAAAACAGGATTACCAACCAAATTTCCATTTGATGGATATCGCCTGTTACTGGTATTCAGCTGTTGTTGGCTTATCATGAAAACCACATGGAAATTTGGCTGGAAAACCTGTTTTTATGAAGACAAAAATTTCATGCTTAGCAATTTTTTGTGCTTAGCAGCTCTGTGAAATTGGGCCCTGGTATCGCTATAATGCATTCATGCATGCAGGACACAGAGTGGGGGTTAAGAGTAGCTTTCTTTAGATTCTATTGTACTACTTTGGCTTTGACTAAAAGTCCTTATTAAAGGAGTTTGAGATAATGGTTATTTGTGTAGTCATTGAATCTCCCAACTTTGACACTCATGGTGCATGTAAATTGTCACCCCGGTCACTGGGCCATTTACTTCATTCCTTTAAGGCACTGGACACTATTGGTAATTACTCAAAATAATTGTTAGCATAAAAAATAACTTGGTAACTAGCAATGGAGGGATGTTGATAGTATAAAACATTGTGAGAAACGGCTCCCTCTGAAGTAACATAGTTTCTGAGAAAGAAGTAATTTTCCACTAAAATTAGCTTAAGGACCCGGAATCAAGCATCTGAAAGCACGCAACTTCGTGTGACAAGGGTGTTTTTTTCTTCCCATTATTATCTCCCAACTTTGACGACCAATTGAGTTCAAATTTCCAGAGGTTTGTTATTTTGTGCATATGTTGAGATACACCACGTGGGAAGACTGGTCTTTGACAATTACATGTACCAAAGGTGTCCAGTGTCTTCAAACCATCTCAGCTTCCCAGGGAGTATGCAGACTGCTGCCAAACATGTATCGCACTAAGGTAAATCAGTCACAAGAACCATTTCTGCCCTCGTACCCATTTACTCCTGGGAGAAGTGAAGCTATTATAGTTAAGTGTCTTGTTTGTGGACACAAGTGTCAACAACTGGGATTACCTGATGACTTAGCCACCAGAAGTTGAGTCTGGTGTACCATACAGTTCGGCCATGACACGCTTAAGTTTAGGTTTCAAGCAGTGTTTGTTTGTTTGCTTGTTGGTCACCAGGCAAAGACAGCGTTTCAAGCTGAGCTAGATGTCGTCTGTGAGCTGGCGGATTTCTACCGCTTCCACGGCCAGTTCGCTCTGGACCTTGTGAATATCCAGCCAGTCAGTACAGAGGAGAGTAGAAACTCCATGTTGTATCGTGGTATGGAGGGATTCGTCGCTGCCATTTCGCCTTTTAATTTCACAGCTATTGGTGGGAATCTGGCTGGTACCCCTGCAATGATGGTAAGTTTGTTATTTAGATAATTTGTTTCTTTTAGTTGAACCTAAAATTCCATAAAAAAGATACAGAAAATCTGACTCAAATCAAATTATTTTCAGCATAGTATGTTTGTCCATTCACATGTTGAAACACTTTTGGGTGGTTTCAGGTACTTGAAAACTTAAAAAACAAACGAATTACTTTAAATTAAATTGAAATTGAAAACTGGAGACTAAAGTAGAGACTTGAATGCATGTTACAATTTGGTTTAACTCTTGATCACAACACTGAAAATGATTTTGACTGACACTTCATCAGCAGGATGACGCGGATGTTGAACCTGTGACCTAGCGGAGAGGTGATTCCATGAGCGCGTCATATACGCGGTCATTGAATGGGTCATTGAATGCATGATTTGAATTGACGCGTCATTGAATGCATCTTATTAATAAATGTTGTTAACCAGACATAAAAACAAGAATCCAGAATGTTTTTGTTGTCCCCTATCCGCTCGGTTACACAACCATCAGAAAAACTGCTATTGTGACGGTAGACAAGTAGTTTTGTGTTTCCTGTCTTATACCAATAATCCAATTCAAATGATACCTTTTGTCTGGTTATGGATTCGAACCCGTAGGGTAATGTGGTAGTCTGGAAGCCAAGTCCTGCCTGTTGTTTCTCAAGCTACAAAGTCTTTGAGATCCTTAAAGAAGCCGGTCTTCCCGATGGTGTTATTAACTTCATCCCAGCACCAGGGACTGTCTTTGGAGATGTAGTCACAAAGTCACCTGATCTGTCAGCTGTTGCATTCGTCGGAAGCACAAAGTAAGGCTAAAGTAAATTTTTAGAAATTCGCACAAATATTTATGTTGTTAGGGGTTTAACAGTGATGAATTGACTGAAGCAGGATTTAAACCAACGACCTCCTGATTTGTGTACCGGCGCATTACCAACTGAGCTATTCAGCACTGGTAAAATTGAACAAAACAAATCTTTTTTTAACTCCACTGTGTGTGTTACGAACTGTTCAATTCTGCAGGAAAATATCCACTGGGTTGCTACTTGTGTGGGATTCAAACCCACAACCCATGCATTCTAGAGCAGATGTGTCAACGCTAGGTCTCGGTGTTTGCCAAGTGACAAACAGCCAGCTCAAATTTTGTAATTAGTACCATGTTTAATTGTCACTATTGGGTGGTGTTTATTCTTTTCAGGACATTCCAGAGGTTATGGAAACAAGTTGGGGAGAATCTAGATACATTCAAGACTTTCCCAAGACTCATTGGAGGTGAGTTAAGGTCAACTTGTACAATCATAAATAAATAATTCCCCCCCCCAAAAAAAAAGTTAAAAATTAAAATGCTTGCTCTGTTTGGTGTGCAAGGAAACAAAAGAAAAGAAATATATGCGTGCAAGGATCTAAGGATCTAGCGTGATCTTTTAGCGTGAAAATAAATGACTTCACAATGCAAATCCATGGTGACAAGCAATAATTATTGCCGCCTAATTTTTCTGCTAACCTGTGGAATACGATTGCACCTTTGTCTGCTTACAGTAAGCACAAAAATGTGCTTACCGTTAAGCGGCGCTATGAAATTCAGCCCAGGCGAGAAGGCGGGCAGAGGGACAAAGAATGAATTCATCGTAAAATGTGATTTTGTTTTTTCTAGAATGTGGAGGGAAGAACTACCATCTGGTACATCCATCAGCTGACGTTGATACCGTCGTTAACTGTACCGTCCGATCAGCTTTTGAGTTCAGCGGTCAGAAGTGTTCTGCTTGCTCTAGGATGTATGTGCCTGAGAGCATGTGGCCGAAGGTCAAGGAAGGAATGGTGAACATCCATAAACAGATTAAACTTGGCCCGGTAAGTTTTTGCTTCAATCGGAAATAAGTTGATGGCGTTTAATTGTATTGGTTACAGAATCACATTATATCACTGCGTGTTATGGCCGAGTGGTCTAGTTCACAAGCTCTGGCGTTGGCAGCAGCGGAGTGTGAGTTCGATCCTGGTCTTGACACTTTTGCCCTCGAGCAAGGCACTTGCCCATAATTGCTTTGAAACATTTTGGAAGGTTTTGAAATAAATGTTTGATCGATTTGATTTGGAAGGCTGTGTATTCTGCTCTTCCAACCAGGGATTCTGTTCGTTCTTTGGATGGGACGTAAAGCCGTTGGTCCCGTGTGTTGTGTAACGCATGTAAAAGAACCCAGGGCACTTAATGAAAAGAGAAGGGGTTCACCCCGGTGTTCCTGGCTGTGGCTACTGTATGCGTCGTAGCACCTTGTAAACCCCTACAAGGTGCGAAAAGTTGAAAGTTTGTATACTTCTCGAGTACCTTGTATGGGAGATACTTGCGCTATATAAGACTTTGATATTATTATTATTATTATTATTATGATACCCATGCCTACAACCTAACAGACTTTGTAGGGGTAATCCTGTTTCAGCCACAGGAGTACGTGTAGGGGACAGTCTTCCAATACTTTATTGATTGCAGCAATTATTGCAATTTCGTCTCTTGTTTTGTTTTCTTGTTTCTAGCCCGATGATTATTCATCATTCTTCTCCGCTGTTATCGACGCTGCGGTAAGTTAATGATTCATTCTTACATCCTGTTGAAAACTGTCGAGCGTCGGCATTATGTCTGATCCATTTCTGAACAGTAAAGCAAACCAGTTGGACAGGACCCCACCACTCCTCTTGCTCATAAACCTGGCTTATCCCCCCCCCCCTCCTAATTATATGGGGTTTTTTTTAAAGAAGATTTTTTTACAGCTTGTACAAGCCATTGTATTAATGGTTTTCTTTTACGGCTTGTGCACAGCCTTTGCAATAGTTCCCTAAATTTCCCTTATGGCTTGTATAGAGCCATTGTTATCATTCAGTAATTTTCCTATACGCTTGTACAAGCCATTGTATTAGTTCCATTATTTCCTTTACGGCTTGCACAGAGCCAATGTAATAATTCCATGTTTTTTCTTATGGCTTGTACAGCGCGACTGTAATGATTCCATGACTTTCCTTATGGCTTGATATTCCTTTCTGGCTTGTTCTGGCTTGTTTCCTTACGGCTTGAACAGCGCCATATGTTATTCCTTTATGGCTTGCACAGAGCCATAGTTTTAACTCCATGTTTTTCCTTTACGGCTTGTACAGTCTTTTGACAAGATCAAGGGATTCTTGGACCATGCCAAGTCATCACCAAGCATCAAGACGATAGCCGGTGGTAACTGTGATAAAAGGTATTCAAACAAAACAAAGTTTTAACCATGATAGCTATATCTTAACCAGTTGGGCCGATTTCACAAAGGGCTAAGATTGATCTTAACTGCAAATCAATTTTAGTTGCTTAGTAAAGTGTGATGTCACAGTGTAAATCACTATGGTGATACTGAAAATTTGTCTTATGATGGATTTTATTGCTATGTGAAATCGGCCCCAAGGGCCAAATTTCATAGAGCTGTTTAGCAAAAAGTTCTGCTGAGATTTGTTTTCTTCTGCTAAGCAAGAAATGAATTGGGTACCAGTCGCAGCAAAGGCGACTGTGTGGTATTGTGGCTGGTTACCTATTTTTGCCAAGCAATATTTGTCTGTACAAATTTTTGTGCTTAAAGGCTTCATGAAATTTGGCTCATACCACACAGTATTAGACGAGACCTCCCCAAATAATCCTATAAAGTAAAGGTGTTGGTTCTGAAAAAAAAGCACAGAAATTCGGCACTAGCCCTGTAAACTAAGAATGGTGATCACAAGCGCATAATTTGGTGTCAAGCAGAGCCATGAATATTGGCTCGAACTCTTACTAAACTTGGAGCCAAATAAAGATGCAGTTTATTTGATGTTGTTTTGCAGCAAGGGATACTATGTCGAGCCAACTATCTTTGAGACAGATGACCCGAACGAGAAGCTCATGAAGGAAGAAATCTTTGGTCCCGTTGTCACCGTTTACGTCTACCCTGATAACAAGTTCTCAGATACTGTTGAGATGATTAATAACACGTCACCGTACGGACTCACTGGAGCAATCTTTGCCAGAGACAGGTATGAATAATATTAAAGACAGTGGACACTGTTGGTAATTACTCAAAATAATTATCATCATAAAACCTCACCTGGTAACAAGTAATGAGGAGAGGTTGATAGTATAAAATAATGTGAGAAACGGCTTCCTCTGAAGTGACTTAGTTTTTGAGAAAGAAGTAATTTTCCACGAATTTGATTTCGAGACCTCAAGTTTAGAATTTGAGGTCTCGAAATCAAGCATCAGAAAGCACACAACTTCGTGTGACAAGGGTGTTTTTTTCTTTCATTAATATCTCGCAACTTTGACGACCGATTGAGCTCAAATTTTCACAGGTTTGTTATTTTATGCATAAGTTGAGATACACCAACTGTGAAGACTAGTCTTTGATATTTACCAATAGTGTCCACTGGCTTTAACAATACTAAGTTTGTATTAACAGGTATGATATTCTTTCTACTTAGGTCTGATTTCCAATGTTGTAACCCTTGGGAAAAATCTGAAAAATTGTGATTAAATTTGGGTGAAAAACAAATTAAAGCTTACTCCATGAGTGTATGTCGGCCAGCCCATATACTGGATGAAATGTTTCTATTTTTTTCCAAGGGCCAAATATCATGCCTTCCTATTTATCCACACCATGTGAAGCTTCAACAATACTAACATGAAGTTAATTAATATCTTCTAACAATATTTTTTTTTATCAACAGTGCGGTGGTGAAAGAGACAGCAGGATTGTTGAAGGATTCAGCTGGTAACTTCTACATTAATGACAAATCAACTGGTTCAGTCGTTGGGCAACAACCATTTGGTGGAGGTAGAATGTCAGGTAAGGATAGCTTTTATTATGGGAGATTTTTTTTTCTCCATCAAGATTCTGTTAATTAGTGCCCCATCAAGATTCTGTTAATTAGTTCTTCATTCCAACTTCATTCATTGTTTTTTCTGGTAATCAAAATTTTAACTGAATTTCCATCCCTGATTGTTGGTTTTTTTTTCTCTATTAAAAAGCTGAGTCAAATTCAGGCTCACGATTTCTCAGGATTTTCTCAAAATATCCTTGAGCATTGAAATTTTCTTGAAAGGTGTAAAATCAATCACCGATGGTAGAAAGATGTTGTTTTGTATTTCTGGTGATACACAAAGTGATCAAACCCTCATCATTTGTAATCTTTGTGAGGTTCTGGGTCGAGCATAAAGAAGAGCCCTTTTCTGGAATTTCTTTACTTTCAAACGTTATCTCAGAAGATTTTAAAGCAGAAGTAAGAAGACCCATTCATGTCATGTAGTCGGTGATGACAACCAAATTGTATGTTTAAAACCTGCTTAGTGAAAAGTTATTAACCAGAATGTTTGATCTCTTGTATTTAGGAACCAACGATAAGGCTGGTGGTGCTCTTTACATCCAACGCTGGGTGTCCCCACAATCCGTCAAAGAAACTCACGAGCCAGTAACGGACTGGAGATATCCAAGCATGGAGGTGTAGTTAGTTTTAATCCAAAGAAAAAACATCACCATGGTAACCACAGTTCAGTATACCTATAACTTTTAAAAACCGATTCCCATAGATGATTTTATCTCCATCAATATTCCATAAGTTTCTAGTGTTCGAACCTCTGGATCATTTAAACATCAAAGTGTCCTAGTTTCCGAACGACTTATATAAACCATTAGTTAATTATACTATGTGAGTGTTATAATGGTAGGTACCAATAATATATTAAAATTGACATTTTCTACTGATCAATAACTTTAACTATACACTTTGGCGAATCAAAAATGCAAGATTGGAATACAAATGGTTTTTATTTATGTTGACTAACTGATCAAACATTTTAAATTTATATTATGGTTTTAAGAATACATTTCACAGAAAATTAATGTAACTATAAAGATATATAATCAAGTGCCTTGATTGAAAATGACTTTATTTCTGATATGTAATTGTAATTTTTTATTGGATTGGGTCGGCATGTATCATTTCAGCTGATCAGCTGGTTTCCTTTATAATTGGTTTGCCAGCGGTGCCATTGGGTTCGAATCCCAGTCTTGAAACTTGTGTCCTTAAGCAAGACACTTGCCATTACTGCTTCGGATGGGATGAGAACCCATAGTTACCTTGCTTTGTGTGATGCTGTTAAAGAACCCAGCTCCACTTAAAGTGGAGAGGGCTTTGCCCAAGTACTTATTTTTTCCCTTTTTCTGCTTGGCTGCTGAGTGCTTTATACGGTAAGTCAACCCCAGTGTTTAAAAGTTTCAAAAATCTATCTTCAATTTTTTGGAGCTGCAACTAAAACATAGACAGGTTACCAGCCAAATTGCCATGTACATGTAATGGTCATTTGACTGGTTTCTGCTACTATAATTCAGAGCTGAAAATGTTATGTATAAATTTATGATGAATATTATTTGTGTGAGATGAGTCAGCTTTGGAAACATCAAACAAAAGCTTTTTTAAAGTACACTACTGCAAAGTTTTTAATGAACACAACATGTTTTTCTCTTCATGAAGCTCCTTTTTCTTTGGGAAAGACTTAATTAGTCATAATAATTCAAATGCTCATTATATGTATTTTTTTTAGTCATTGGTTTGTTTGAAATTGTAACATTGAAATGGTAATACTTAAACGTAATAATTTGAGACAATCCCGTTGTTAGATATTGTGTATAAGTATAATATTAATTTTAACCATTCTTCCAATAAATTTACTTTTGAGTAGTCATGATGAATAAAAGGGTGGATATTGAGTCCTTATTAAAAAGTGAAAATGCTTACTGTAGTCACTCGCTTTGTTTTGTTCCCTGTCTGCATCACGCAACATTATTAAACACAGATTAACATAATATCAAATGGATATGCAGTTGCGTGGATTTTGTTATATTGTTTAGACAACTGGATATGCAAAAGACTAATTAACGTCTGGGACAGTTGCGGCTGTGTAGATACAGTGAAGTCCATACATTTTAAATATTTAGAATAGTTTAAAAGTTTCAAGAAAGTTTTTCATTTAATAACGCCAAAGCCAATGCTGATGGAATACCCAAACAAGGGAGGGGCGGGGTGGACGGGGGGTTCAAAGAGGGATTTAAACAACCGTCATATTTTCATCTTTGTTAGAAAAACAGAATTAGAAACAGAATTCGGAGGGGAAAAATGCAGAAAAATGGAAAGAAACCTATTTATTTAATATAAAAAATGTCAAAGTTTTTTTTTTGTAAATAAAAAAACCCATTGGAAATCTAGTAGGTTAAAATTTAGGCTTCAATTTAACCATTAAAGAGTTTTACTAACAATTATTTTTATAACTTATTTAGGAAACTGCCCATTAATTGTTTGGTGTAGGGCATAGAAATAGGGTTCTATTAATTTTCTATGGTGTAATGCTACACGTGTGTGGCCGTTTTAATTTAGTTATGGAGTGCGCCCGCTGTAGTTCAGTTAAGTAAGGAAAATGAAGCGGGTAATTGACGTCTGATCGTCGTTGATATTTTTATCTGTAAACTTTAGGCAAAATGTCTCCTTCAAGCCCGTTCATAGGTTTCGTGTCAATGTGGCTGTTCGACAGAGGATGACAGGAGCTATCAAGGTATGTTTTAGAGTAAAATATTGAGATACACGCATTTCCTAATACTTTTATAAATGTATGTTAATGTTTCATGTTTGCACACGTTTTGATTTTAACGATTAGAAATTTCTCTTTCCAGAGATATAAGAATGATTTTGATTGGTCTAGAGCACTAAAGGTTTTTTTTACGATCCAATTGTTGAGCTCCTTTCATCTCAAGACGTGATCCTGTCATGAAGTTAGTAGTAGTCTGGTTCCAATGGTTTCCTGTATGCTGCAGGCAACGAATGAACACGCTTGTTTTACATGTAACTACATAAACACACACGCGTTCACGTCAAACACGAGACCGGTTCTGATTCTAGTCGACCAAATGACAAATTTATACTGCTTGAAATTTATACTGCTTGAATCTGAGATTATTTTACAAGTGAAGCGATTTTATAAAAGGGATTGTGTTCTGGTTCCTTTTATGATCACTGCCATAAAGTTCCGTCAAAATATTCAGCAATTAAGTTTAAGAATCGAAGTCTTCGCGTTGGATTACCTTAACTGATTAATTTTTGTTTTCTCTACAGGTTTGTAAATAACTTATTAATTTTTACAGGTTTGTAAATAACTTATTAATTTTTGTTTTCTCTACAGGTTTGTAAATAACTTATTACTTTTTGTTTTCTCTACAGGTTTGTAAATAACTTATTACTTTTTGTTTTCTCTACAGGTTTGTAAATAACTTATTAATTTTTGTTTTCTCTACAGTAAATAACTCACTGATTTTTGTTTTATCTACAGGTTTGTAAAATACTTATTACTTTTTGTTTTCTCTACAAATTTGTAAATAACTTATTGATTTTTATTTTCTCTACAGGTTTGTAAATAACTTATTGATTTTTATTTTCTCTACAGGTTTGTAAACAACGTTTTAATTTTTGTTTTCTCTACATGTTTGGTAACTAACTTATTGATTTTTATCTTCTCTACAGGTTTGTAAATAACTTAATATTTTTTGTTTTCTCTACAGGTTTGTAAATAACTTATAAATTTTGTTTTCTTTACAGTAAATAACTCATTGATCTTTGTTTTATCTATAGGTTTGTAAATAACTTATTGATTTTTATTTTCTCTACAGGTTTGTAAATAACTTAATATTTTTTGTTTTCTCTACAGGTTTGTAAATAACTTATAAATTTTGTTTTCTTTACAGTAAATAACTCATTGATCTTTGTTTTATCTATAGGTTTGTAAATAACTTATTGATTTTTATCTTCTCTACAGGTTTGTAAATAACTTATTACTTTTTGTTTTCTCTACAGGTTTGTAAATAACTACTTAATTTTTGTTTTCTCTACAGGTTTGTAAATAACTTATTAATTTTTGTTTTCTCTACAGAAAATAACTTATTGATTTTTGTTTTATCTATAGGTTTGTAAATAACTTATTGATTTTTGTTTTCTCTACAGGTTTGTAAATAACTTATTACTTTTTGTTTTCTCTACAGGTTTGTAAATAACTTATTGATTTTTGTTTTCTCTACAGAAAATAACTCATTGATTTTAGTTTTATCGCTAGGTTTGTAAATAACTTCTAAATTTTTTTTTCTCTACAGGTTTGTAAATAACTTATTGATTTTTATCTTCTCTACAGGTTTGTAAATAACTTATTACTTTTTGTTTTCTCTACAGGTTTGTTAATAACTTATTGATTTTCTTTTTCTCTACAGGTTTGTAAATAACTTATTAGTTTTTACAGGTTTGTAAATAACTTGTTACCTTTGTTTTCTCTACAGGTTTGTAAATAACTTATTAATTTTTGTTTTCTCTACAGGTTTGGTAACTAACTTATTGATTTTTATCTTCTCTACAGGTTTGTAAATAACTTATTACTTTTTGTTTTCTCTACAGGTTTGTAAATAACTTATTAATTTTTGTTTTCTCTACAGGTTTGGTAACTAACTTATTGATTTTTATCTTCTCTACAGGTTTGTAAATAACTTATTACTTTTTGTTTTCTCTACAGGTTTGTAAATAACTTATTGATTTTTATCTTCTCTACAGGTTTGTAAATAACTTACTACTTTTTGTTTTCTCTACAGGTTTGTAAATAACTACTTAATTTTTGTTTTCTCTACAGTAAATAACTCATCGATCTTTGTTTTATCTATAGGTTTGTAAATAACTTATTTATTTTTATTTTCTCTACAGGCTTGTAAATAACTTGATATTTGTTGTTGTCTCTACAGGTTTGTAACTAACTTATTGATTTTTATTTTCTCTACAGGTTTGTAAATAACTTATTACTTTTTGTTTTCTCTACAGGTTTGTAAATAACTTATTAATTTTTGTTTTCTCTACAGAAAATAACTCATTGATTTTGTTTTATCTATAGATTTGTTAATAACTTATTACTTTTGTTTTATCTATAGGTTTGTAAATAACTTATTACTTTTTGTTTTCTCTACAGGTTTGTAAATAACTTATTGATTTTTATTTTCTCTACAGAAAATAACTCATTGATTTTTGTTTTATCTATAGGTTTGTAAATAACTTATTACTTTTGTTTTCTCTACAGTTTTGTTAATAACTTATTGAATTTTATTTTCTCTACAGGTTTGTAAATAACTTATTAATTTTTGTTTTCTCTACAGAAAATAACTCCGTGATTTTTGTTTTATCTATAGGTTTGTTAATAACTTATTACTTTTATTTTCTCTACAGATTTGTAACTAACTTATTGATTATTATCTTCTCTACAGGTTTGTAAATAACTTATTACTTTTTGTTTTCTCTACAGGTTTGTAAATAACTTATTAATTTTTGTTTTCTCTACAGAAAATAACTCATTGATTTTTGTTTTATCTATAGGTTTGTAAATAACTTATTACTTTTGTTTTCTCTATAGGTTTGTAAATAACTTATTGAATTTTATTTTCTCTACAGGTTTGTAAATAACTTATTAATTTTTGTTTTCTCTACAGAAAATAACTCCGTGATTTTTGTTTTATCTATAGGTTTGTTAATAACTTATTACTTTTGTTTTCTCTACAGGTTTGTAAATAACTTATTAATTTTTGTTTTCTCTACAGTAAATAACTCATTGATTTTTGTTTTATCTATAGGTTTGTAAATAACTTATTACTTTTTGTTTTCTCTACAGGTTTGTAAATAACTTATTGATTTTTATTTTCTCGACAGTTTTGTAAATAACTTATTGATTTTTATTTTCTCTACAGGTTTGTAAATAACTTATTACTTTTTGTTTTCTCTACAGGTTTGTAAATAACTTATTGATTTTTATTTTCTCTACAGTTTTGTAAATAACTTATTGATTTTTATTTTCTCTACAGTTTTGTAAATAATTTATTGATTTTTATTTTCTCTACAGATTTGTAACTAACTTATTGATTATTATCTTCTCTACAGGTTTGTAAATAACTTATTACTTTTTGTTTTCTCTACAGGTTTGTAAATAACTTATTGATTTTTATTTTCTCTACAGTTTTGTAAATAACTTATTGATTTTTATTTTCTCTACAGGTTTGTAAATAACTTATTATTTTTTTGTTTTCTCTACAGGTTTGTAAATAACTTATTAATTTTTGTTTTCTCTACAGGTTTGTAAATAACTTATTAATTTTTATTTTCTCTACAGGTTTGTAAATAACTTATTATTTTTTATTTTCTCTACAGGTTTGTAAATAACTTATTACTTTTTGTTTTCTCTACAGGTTTGTAAATGACTACTAAATTTTTGTTTTCTCTACAGGTTTGTAAATAAATTATTGATTTTTATTTTCTCTACAGGTTTGTAATTAATTTATCGATTTTTATTTTCTCTACAGATTTGTAACTAACTTATTGATTTTTATCTTCTCTACAGGTTTGTAAATAACTTATTACTTTTTGTTTTCTCTACAGGTTTGTAAATAACTTATTAATTTTTGTTTTCTCTACAGTAAATAACTCATTGATTTTTGTTTTCTCTACAGGTTTGTAAATAACTTATTACTTTTTGTTTTCTCTACAGGTTTGTAAATAACTTATTGATTTTTATTTTCTCGACAGGTTTGTAAATAACTTATTGATTTTTATTTTCTCTACAGGTTTGTAAATAACTTATTATTTTTGTTTTCTCTACAGGTTTGTAACTAACTTATTGATTTTTATTTTCTCTACACGTTTGTAAATAAATTATTGATTTTTATTTTCTCTACAGGTTTGTAAATAACTTATTATTTTTTGTTTTCTGTACAGTTTTGTAAATAACTTATTACTTTTTGTTTTCTCTACAGGTTTGTAAATGACTACTAAATTTTTGTTTTCTCTACAGGTTTGTAAATAACTTATTAATTTTTGTTTTCTCTACAGAAAAAAACTCATTGATTTTTTTTTTCTGCAGGTTTGTATATAACTTGTAATTTTTTGTTTTCTCTACAAGTTTGTAAATAACTTTTTAATTTTTGCAGGTTTGTATACATTTTTTCTCTCTTTTTTGGAGGTTTCAAACTGACCATCCTTTGTCCTTACCACTTTACTCCTATTGGTTCACATAGCCACCGATATTTTTCTAAAATAGAAACTATGATTAGCTGTACTTTCTATGCTTTTTTCTTGATCCCTTCCCTTAATCCTGTTCCCCTCTTGTTTCTATTAAAAAAATGTATAATATGCATTTGTTTGTACTTCTTTAAGAAGGTCCGGTTTGGATCAAACGCTAAGGCCACCTATCCTACTCATGTTAAAACTGTATGTATCAATACAAATGCAAGTTGTCCCTATATCTTTGTTCGGGCGGGGGGGGGGGGGGGGTGCAAATCTGTGTATTTATCAACTTATACACCACAGGGGAAACTGATTGGGTACATTTTAAAATTATTAGGGGTTGAACAAAGAAAAATTTAAAGAGTGGGATTTGAATCAACGACCTTTTTGTATTTACGTCCCGACGCTCTAACCCAGCTGAGCTATATCCAGCCCTCTGTTGGTGGCCTCCCTATTTTGTCAATATCCGTGTATTTTGTTACACTTGCTCGCTTAATTTGTCTAATGCTTTCTTAATTGCCCTTGTAACATTTTGTTAGTAAATAAACTCAATCTGTCTTCTCTCGTTTTGTTTCTAGGATGCTAGTGGACAGTACATCGAGGAACTGGCATTCGAGTTGGATCTTTACCGTAGTCATGGAGACTCACTCTGACCCGAGTAGCATACTCAGTATTGGCCTATAGACCTTTCTAATGCAATTTGCAACGTCACAGCCTTAGTTTTTGCCAAACGAGGTTGGACAACTATGGAAAGCCATGAATGCAAATCAAAAACAGATAGTCATCGGTTGTAGAAATGTTACACATTTTAATGTTAAAAAATATGTTGAATTTTCGGAAAACAATCATATCAAGAGATATTTCAGCTCATGAATCTTTACAGAAAATGTTGAATTTGGTCATTATTTTGTTTTAAACACGATTGATTGTTTTGATGGCAACACCACTGACCAGCCTTGTTTGGCATCTGTGTCGGGCATAGCATCTTATTTCAACTATCAGTCTAAGGTTATTGTAGACAGTTGCATAGCTTCTAACTCTCTCCTGATTCTGTAGGAAGCTCTCTGAAAATAAACCCATATTTCCATGTTCTGATGAACACATTTTTGACAATCTCCCTGATAATGGAAACCTTTACCCCTTTTCCCATTGAATAATATTAAAGATCTCCCCGATTGTTGCTCAAATTCTCCCCCGACTGCAAGATGCAAATGTGGGACTGTTGTATAGAACTGTGTCTTCTTGGAGTTTGTTATGTTGTACTTGCCCTGCCTCATGATATCCCACCAGGCTGATGTAAACAATTATGTACATAATGATGAGAGTATTGTTATAAAGCGCTATGCAGCAAATCTAATTTATACATTGCATAAAGGTAGACCAACTTTTTTGTTTGAGAAAGTCATGTAGTATTTCAAAAAAATGGTTGCATTTAACATGTTTTTTTAATAATATTACTGTATACTTTATTTTAAAACTGGCTCATTCAAAAATTCCCAATAGATAGATATGCAAAATAAATAAACGTGGGGAAGTGGGCATGGGGCTGTGTTTTGTTTTGAGATATACATATATATTGGAGAAGTACTGGTTTTGAGAAGAACTGATAGTCACATCTCAACTAGCCTTGATTTCAAGTCTGAGACTGCGGTTATTTCTCTACATCAGCCACGCACCCCCCCCCCTGCAGATTTGCTATCACACGCTCTATTCGGACTTGAGTTTTGTCCACAAGAGGGCGCTGTTTCAGCCAATAATGAATCACGGCTATCTCTGGGCAACATAAACCGCACGATCACAGACTTGGGACCAAGGCTACACCTCGACCAATTTTATTCTCAAAAACACGCGTAAATTTCTACCAGTTCTTATAATGAAACCATGCAGGTTTTCAAATCTTGTATGTTAAGTTTGGCGAAACTCTGAGAAAGTTCTGTATACATCTTGGGAAGAAAATAATTTCAGACTTTCGTGAAGACTATACCTGGTAATTCAATAAAGCAATGCTGTTTTTTGTCCGAATAAAAGTCGTGCTCAAGATGATCTGCATCTTATAGTGTATATTTTGGTCCTCAATAATTAATTCCATGGGAGTTAACAAACACTTTCCCTGAATTTTATATGAGATTGAAAATTATATAAGTGTTTGAATTTTTCCTGTTGCACAAAAAATGGATCAAGGTTTAATTTTAGATTCAAGTAGATAGATTGTATTTTATTTATCTTTGTGTTTACGGAACAAACATGCCTTTGTAATAAAATGGTTAGCATCTGTCAACAATATTAAGAAGTGTCTCGGGATTCAAATTTATTATAGGAGTACTCTGTTAGATAAACAATAAAACAGTCCAATGACAATACTGCCCAATAAGGGCTTCGTCTGTTACGCTAATTAGTTGTTTAAAGGCACACTTGGTAATTCATTACTAAAAACCATATTTATTAGCATAAAAACTTGCTTGGTAACGAGCAACGGAATGCTGTTGATATAAATCATTTTGAGAAACGGCTCCCTCTGAAGAAGTAACCTAGTTTTTGAGAAAGGTAAATTCTCACTGAAGTATTTGATTGACTAAAAGGTCTTGAATTCGAGGCAAAATGAAGCGCACAACTTGTGCGACAAGGGTGTTCTTCCATTATTCTTGAACCCCAATTTTCACAGTTTTTTTTATTATTGAAATATGCATACTTAAATGTCGACACCAAGTGAGAACATAGGGCTCAATTTCATAGAGCTGCTAAGCCCAAAAATTTGCTTAGCATGAACATTTTGCCTTGATAAGAACAGGATTATTAACCAAATTTTCACGTGAGTTTCATAGATAAGCAAACAACAGCTGAATACCCGAAACAAGCAATAAGCAACAAATAAATATTTGGTTGGTAATCCTGTTTTTATGAAGGCAACAAAATTCATGCTAAGCAAACGTTTGTGCTTAGCATGAATCTGGGCCCTGATCTTTGACAATTGCCAAAGTGTCCAGTTTCTTGGGCACAAAAAGTAGCTTATTTAGCACAAAATAATTATGATTAACAGAATAGGGTTACCATCCAAAATTGCATGTCAATTGAAGTTATGACAGGTATCTTGCTCCGATTTGCTTAGCAAGGGAGATCCAATCATAAAGACAGAGCATTACGGGGGTTGGAGGGGGGAGGGGTAACATCGCTTAATTTTACAAACAAAAACAAACATTTCCCACCCCCTAGGTAAGCTAAGTTTTCGTTTCCCTCGGCCACACTCCACTGTAAGAAAGGCCATAATACAAAAACAAACTGTTGATCGTCGGTTAGTTTTGTTGGATAGGGAGGTAGGGTGGTTTTTATTGTAATGGTTTTATGGGTTTTTTTTACAGTTTCGTGACATGGCCTAATATGAAGAAAAAAAAAGAATCAACACAAACACTATAACATAGTGTTTGTGCGTTTTTGATGTTTTCAAATGTTTTTATTTGAAATTATTTTCTCCTAGATGACATTTTCTGTAAACATTTTCGAACAATTAAAACGCAGTGTAGCCTAGCCCAAGTAAATATTTTAGGAATTGCTCTTGCTTTGCCAAGATGAAGGATCATCTTTAAAAACCTATAAATTGTGAACAAATACGACCGAAAAAATTTACCGAAAAGTTCATTAAAAAGATTGTCCTTGATGATACAAAAAATGGGGTCGGGGGTTTTGAACGGTCAGGCGGGGACGATTAACAATTTTGTTTTTGTATGTGGCCGTGACTTGACATTGCGCTTTTGCGCATGAGCAGTTAGAAGGAGTTGTGTTGTGTAAACAGGAAAGATGTGCACTGTCAAAATGTCGTCTGCTAGATGCGTGTGTTCAAACTCAAAATGCTTTCACTGCAAACGCCGGTAAGTACGAATATTCATGTTCAGTTTGTTCATGATTATGTCAAGAAATAGTGATTGGTTAATTGGCTGGCATCAATAACTTTATAGGGCAATTTTGGGCAACCAAAGTTATCGGTTGTTGTGTAACGTGAAATGTCTAAAAAGTGCCCAGTGTTCGTACGTACATCCGTATGTCCCGTACCGTTGACTTTGTACACTCGGCCCATTGCTATGCTTGCAATACACGGTCATCAATCACTACTACTGACACTACCCTTTCAGTCCTGCTAGGGCAAGCAGTTGGGTGCAAAAGCATCACGAATGTTGACAGTATCACAATTTGTGTAGCTTAAATCCTAAATTAAAAGATGTTTTGTGGGCTTGCAGCGTGGCAGGTCCACATTCTTTTCTTGTGATAAATTTGGGAAGGTCCCTCGATCACCCCATCACTGTTGCTGTGGCCCATGTGTGATACTGATACCTAGCCAAGGACCCTGTTTTAGTGTTCAGCCAAAGAGCTATTTGGTTTGACCATCGAGAAATAAAGGGCCAGTCACACTGCAGCGATAACGAAAACGATAACACCACACAAAGAGAACGCATTCTATTGGTTGAATTGCTCCGCGCAGAATACGTCCATGCTAATTGAATCAATCAAGGGCATGCATTTTTAACAGGATCGATTGTCTTTTGTTATCACTGCAGTGTGACTTGCCCTTAAGAACCCTCCATGGTTGGTTTGACTCACTGCGTGAGAGTTGGTGTTCTCTCCGCTAGTCTAGGCCTATGCTGTGAGAGTTTTTCCTCTCTCTGGAAAACTCAAACACTTGCGATGTCTGGCTGCACTCTGTGTTCATAATGGGTCAATGTGGCTGGCTGTCAAAAAAAGTCACCCTTGCATTTACCTTGCTGCATCCGATCATCCCAACTCAGCTGACCAAGGCTAAAAGACCAAACTAAAAGCTTACATAAACTTCAGGAAATCACACAGAATTCTACACAAAGGACACAAAAGCCAAGACCTCCGTTGCCTTTGGTCTTTAACTTGGTGCCTCTTTGTTATAGACTTTAAGATTTTCTAATGGAAGTGCAGTCTGTGAAATGAAATTAAAATAGCCTTGCCCCTTTAAGCGGTATTTAAATATCATCTTTCTGTTGGTTACCGCCCTTCCCCCCTCCCCAGCCCCTAGAAAACAGAATTACCACTTGGGAAAGAAAACAAAGGCAAACTCTGTATTGAAGGGTATTTTATTTTCTCTGCTTCCTTTTTTTCACTCCAGATGGATCGCATTGCCCTGGACTGTTCAAGTCATGGTGATGAACTTATCAAATTCAAGGACTAGCAGTCTCACCATTCATCAATTATGAACTTCGTCGCTTGAAATTATAATGGTGAGTTCTCAAATTGTATACTCTACTCTCATCACCAATTGTCTGAATTTAGAAATCGATCATCTAATTTGTCCCTAACCAGCCCCTATTCCTAACATGCCCTGGCCCCTCTATTCTGCCAATCTCAAGCCACGCCCCTGACATAGCAATCCCCTCTTGTCCTTTTGGACCCTTCCCCAGTGTGTTTACCTCTTCTAGTACCCCCAAACCATCCACTTTTCTGCCATTCTGTTGACCCTTCCCCATTTCATTACCTTCCTAGTGTCCAGTATGCACCCATCCCAAGATCCCCAATAGTTGTTTGCTATTTTGTACCCCCCCCCCAAATATGGTACCCTATCAAGTCAAATCTGTAATTTTATCCCATAATGCACCCCTTTTTATTTGCCATCTCAACCTGTCCCAAACATGTTACCCCTTCTACTTAAAAAGCACCAATCCCAAATCCCCCCACCATGCCATTGTAACCCCACCCCAAATGTCTTACCCATTCTCTACTTCAGGCCTACAAACTAAAAAAAACAGTTTCTCTTTCTTGTCTGGGCTTTTTACAAGAAAGAAGGAGGATGCCCCTTTTTAAATCAAAGTTAAAATTTTCAAAGAAAGACTTATAATTTTTTAGGTGAAAATAATCAAACATGATGAAACTTTATAAAATAAATCTTTAAAACATTATTGAAGCAGCAGTGAAAAAAAATAAAGTGTTGGGTATTTAAGGCGATCTAAAGTATCAAACCGAAATATGCACCCCACTTTTCTACCGTTCAGAATCTGCCCACCACATGTTACCCCTTCTACTTCAATGTGTATATATCTTAAGCCCACATACTTTAAAAAAAGTTTCTCGTTTTGTCTTTCTAGAAGAAAGAAGGAGGCCACTTTTTTAATCTAAGATAGCATTTTTTTCACCCAACTGGCATCTATGTCAAAACCCTGCACGTCATTACTCATTAAAAACTGCTAATGTTAAAAAACAGATGTTTTCTGATGAAACTTTATTTAAAATATCACTAAAAACATTGATGAAGCAGAAGTGCCAAAAAAGTGGTTTAGTTTTTAATCCAAAATATGCACCCCACGTTTCTGCCTTCAGGATCCGCCCCCATGATGTTACCCCTTCTACTTCAATGTGTATCTTAGGCCTACATAATAAAAAAAACAGTTTCTCAGTTTCTCAGGCCACTTTTTTAATCCAAGATAGCATTTTGTTTCACGAAACTGGCATCTAGGTCAACTTCCTATCTATAATTCACACTCATTAAACAACTGCTACAAAAATTAAGAATGTTAAAAAATATGTTTTTGGATGAAACTTTATTTAAAAAAAAACAAAACATGAAAAACAATATTGAAGCAGCGGGACCAAAAAAAGTGGTATAGTTTTTACTTCAAATCTGTATAAATCCTATGCACCCCATTCTTCTGCCATTTAGGACCTGCCCCCAATATGTTAACCCCTTTTACTTCAAATCTGTATCAATCCTATGCACCCCACTCTTCTGCCATTCAGGACCCACCCACAACATGTTACCCCTTTTACTTCAAATCTGTATAAATCCTATGCACCCCACTCTTCTGCCATTTAGGACCCACCCCCAATATGTTACCCCTTCTACTTCAAATCTGTATTAATCCTATGCACCCCACTTGTCTGCCATTCAGGACCCACCCCAACATGTGTTTGAGTGGCACGGTTGGATTGTGCGTAAAGCGCTCGCCTCTCACGAAGGTGACCCCGGTTCGATTCCCGGCCAGGGCCATATGTGAGTAGAGTATTTAGTTGGTTCTCTGCTGTGCCGAGAGGGTTTTCCAGACTATCCGGTTTTCCTCCCTCAGGAAAAATCAAACACTTTCGATCTTGGCTTTGCTCTGTAACATGTGGTCATAATGGGTTGATGTGGTTGGCAGCTAAATGCGTCCTTGCATGCCTGCTACTCGAACACGTTGTAGAAGCGTCCTTCACAATTCAGCTCTTAGCTGCGAGTAAGGATGATTAGCCCCCCCCCACCCCTTCTACTTCAAATCTGTATCAATCCAACATGCACCCCTTGTCTGCCATTCAGGACCCACCCCCAACATTTTACCCCTTCTACTTCAAATCTGTATCAATACAATATGCACCCCCTTGTCTGCCAACAGGACCCGCCCCAAACATTTTACCCCCAAGCTTCTACTTCAAATCTGTATCAATCCAATTTGCACCCCCTTGTCTGCCATTCAGGACCCGCCCCCAACATATTACCCCTTCTACTTCAAATCTGTACCAATCCTATGCACCCCACTTGTCTGACATTCAGGACCCGCCCCCAACATAATACCCTTTCTACTTCAAATCTGTATCAATCCAATATGCCCCCCCCTTGTCTGCCAACAGACCCACCCCCAACATTTAACCCCCAAGCTTCTACTTCAAATCTGTATCAATCCAATATGCACCCCACTTGTCTGCCATTGAAGACCCGCCCCCACCTTTTTACCCTTTTTACTTTAAATCTGTATCAATCCTATGCACCCCACTTGTCTGACATTCAGGACCCACCCCCAACATATTACCCCTTCTACTTCAAATCTGTATCAATCCTATGCACCCACCCCAACATGTTATACCCCTTCTATTTAAAATCTGTCACCAACCCACATGTACCCCGGTCTGCCATTCAGGACCAACCCCCACCATGTTACCCCTTCTTCACTTCAAATCTGCATCAACCCAAAACATGCACCCCCTTGTCGGCTATTGACCCACCCCCAATATGTTACGCCTTCAAAACTGTAGGCCTTTTAACCAGAAATGTAAAAAGTATGTCTTTAAACAAAGAATTATATTCCGCACTGCTTATAAATAAGAAATAGATTGTAGCTCGTCTGACTTTCTTAAAGGGAATACCAAAAAACACTGCATCTTATCTAACGGTCATTGAACTACATATTATAAGATTTTATAGTTAAACACTTTTAGAAAATGAAAGTTTATGGCAGGCATAAACCCCACCTTCCAGCAAACAATTTGTATGTTTGTGAAAATGTTGATAATCATGAACCAGGCACCTTAGTTTACAGGGTACATTGCCAAAACTGATCTAATTGTCACCCACAAAATGATAAAACCATAAACAACGTTCTATTTAGCCTAACAGGGTACAATGATTTGCCTATGATCACATTGCCTGGGGTATACAGTACTAGAGTGGGGGGGAGGGGGCTGGGATCGACTTCAAATCTGTTTCCACTTTTGTTCTTGACCCGTCCCGAATATGATTTCCTCTTGTATCTCAACCCGTCGCCAATTACCTTGACTTTAGTGTATTATGCTATTTTAAAACCACCAAATGGTATCCCTTGGCTGATGGCAGTGGATGAGGCCACTAGAGAGTGGTTGCTTCACAGTATTTTGGATACATAAAAGGTTTTGTTCTTGATGAGGCGAGAAGAGATGCACACCAATTGTCTGTCAGTCTACCCCCATTCCCTTATGATCACCCCTTAAGATGTACAACACTTCTACCAATCTGGATCCACCGCCATTCATCAGCCCCTACTACGAACTGAATTACTTGTATACAATATAATAATAATAATACAAAGCATTTATATAGCGCTCTACGGAGAACAGAGCGCTTTACATGAGACTAGGACAAAAAGAAAAACAAACGAACTAGGATTGGTTGGGGAAACAGAAATGTCTTGAGGAGGCTTTTGAACACAGGCAAAGAGACCCGCATGGAGCTCATTCCATAGGCGAAGGCGAGGGGCAGCAACTGTATTCCTCTTGACATGTTATTCATGCATTCATTTTGTCCTTTGAATATTTTTGTTTATAGAACACTCAAGATGATGACAAGCATTGGTATAAAAGATGCGCCCGCCTGACTGAAGAGAGCCTGTGAGATGCTGCCTCGTCATGACTTCAAATACGTCATCTTCTCAGCGTCTCAAGCTAATTCAGTTCACCTTTGTGATTCATTCAATACTAAGATGTTAAGGTACGTCTCATGTAGTGAGTTTTAATTATTGTAAAAAGATCTGTTTACACGGACTCTTATATAAAACCCATCAGACATCAGTCTTTACTGGTTACAACTTGATACAAAGTTGATATTTATTTCAAAAGCTATGAATTTAATTCAAAGCAAAGTGTGGTGCAGTAAACAGATCTTTACCATGTAAAGTCCTATGGCTGTTTAGGTGATTGCTGAATATTGTCATGTACATTTTATAACTCCTTTAATTCATCAGGCCTGATACTTTGCGGAGAAACATTACGCAGCAATTGCCTCCATGTACACGGTCTTGGTCATTGCCTTGGCGCTCAAAATGTTCCGGTACTTATTTAAATTTCCCTCATACTGCGTTTTACTGAGCAAAAGCTGCCTTGCCCTTACAAGAATGAAGCATCAGGCCTGAATCATGGTTAATGAAATGCAGAAATCACCAGGGCAACACTTTTTAACACTGAATACAAAGCAATGAAATGAAAACTCATGCAACCTCGTGGTAGTATGCATGTATGGTATGGGTATATGTACAGTTTTAAACACAATTTTTACACAGGTCAGACTGAGTTAAAACAGGTTTTAAATACTTAGTTTGGTTGTATATGGGGTAAATATGATGTATTTGTATCATGCGTGATGATATTTATCTGCAAAACATTGTACGAACCGAGCAGGGCCTTAAGTTTTAACCATAATCATAATGTATGGAAACTTAGAGTGAACATCTGCATTTCCACAAAGTTAGATGCTTTAGTACGTAAAGTACTGTATTGTATCTTTCCACCATTTTATCTTAAAAAGTAGATTCTGCAAAGCCACGAGAACCCAAAAATACAGAGTTATCTAATTTTTTTAGATTTCTTTAATGTATTTAACTTGGAAATTTGGCAATGGAGATGGTCGTTCTAAGCTTCCATACAATTTTTAGCAACAGTTTTGAAGTCTGGCTCCTTGTCTCTTAGTGCTTTTCATCACTATTCTGAATGTAGGTACCAGACTAATTTCTTCACACACTTGTTTAATATAGCTTATGTTATCAAGATTCTTGTGTATGAAAAGGCCCTTTTTAACAAGCTTATCAAATAAAACAGCTTCTGAATTCAAAGTTGAGTGGAGCATACTATCTGTTACACTTAAAAATAAGAAGTTAGAAGTTACGAACGCTTGTTCTGTGCATTTAAATTGATGTAAATAAGAGTTATAGCATAGTACAATTTACGCTAAGTGCCGTCTTAGAGTTATAATAAGCAATTATTTATTAAAAAAGACACTTTCCTGTGAAAATTTTTGTTGCCAGAATTCTTATACCATGTAGAATGTTAATAGGGCACTCTGGAGTGTATTCCGTACTGTTTTAAGGGTGTTTTGGAGGTTTCCGAATGTCAAGTTTTGAAATTTTCAGTTATTTTTAGTGTTTTGGGCAAAAAAAAAAAAATTTCGAATAAAAATTAACGAGCATGCGTTTCAGGCGATTTTAAGAAAATGAATTACCAAAAAAAAAAAATTAATGGTGATTTTTTGAAGTTTTTACAATTTTGGATTTTCTTTGAAGGAAAAAAAAAAAAATTAACGAGCGCACGTTTCAGGCGATTTTAAGAAAATCATTCACCGTTAATTTTAATTTTTTTACTTTTTTTTATTAAAAAATTAATAAAATTTAATTAAAAAAAAAATCTCGCCTCCACTTTCCTTCCTACCCGGTCCACCTCTCCCCCCTCTCTCTCTCTCCGGGTCCACGCCTCCCCCTGGTGTATCTCCGCCATGTTGCCTCCTCGTCGCGGTCCGGGGTCCGTGGGCGTTCCTCTGGTGTCTCCATGTAGGTGGTGTCCTGGCCGGGGCTCGAACCCGCACAGATGTCTCCAGTGTAGTCCTCCGAAGCCGTCTCCCTATCCGCTAGGCTATGGCGTCTTCCGGGTTGGAAAAAAATTTTTTGAGGTGGTAAACATTAGAACGAAATGTGACGTACACATGTATTATACGCGTATACACAGTAGCGATTAGTCTCTGGATCAGTCGTCGAGAGAGCGCCCTCTTGTGGCAATATTAATTAATATGTAATTAATAGTGCCGCAAATAATTAATATTGTCACAAGAGGGCGCTCTCTCAAGAATAATGTTCTTGAATCAAGACTAACAATCAATAGCCTACTCGGCCACATGGAAACATAAACTTGTTGTCTGTTTTATTTTTTAATATAAAATTTAATACGTTTTTATTTTATTTTTTATTTTATTTAATAAGCTAAGATTGCCTAATGTGCACATGTTTGTTTCGTTTTGTGAAGTCAAATAAATCTTTTGAACAAATAAATACAGGTTTGGCAACAAAATAATGACAATCAGACAAAAAAACATGTTTAGATTCATAGTGTACCATTTTAATTATTTCGATAATTACAATACAGTTTAAAATGCTATAACATGAATTATCGTTAATCATTAATTTTTAATTAAATCTAGAATATCTATAATCAGCTCATATCTATAATCAGCTTTTTACCATTAAATTATTGACATAAATAATACTACTCTGATGTGGAAATAATTGTGCCAACATTAATGACATGGATCATGAATAAGTAGGCCAACACTGAAACTAAAAATGCTTATTGGTAGGTGGTGACCATTTCAAAGTCCTACAAAAAATGTCATTTGATAATTGCAAGTTTGACATGGATAACTAAATACATGTAGGTAAAACTTGTCTTCTCAAACAGTTGAGCCCATTATTTTGTTTAAATTATCTATTAAGGTTAGAAAAGTCATTCCTGGATATTTGTGATTATCGTTCTTAAATGCACTGGACATTATTGGTAATGACTCAAAATAATTGTTAGCATAAAAACTTACGAACGAGCAATGGCGTAAGGAAGTTTTTGAGAAAGAGGTTATTTCTCACCCAAATACTAAAAAACTTCAGGCCTGAAGCCTTTTATTATAAGCCCATAAACGTAGTGCATGCATCAAGGGTGTTTTTTTCTTTCATTAACTTCGTGCAGCTTTGATAACCAATTGAGTAAAAATTTTCACAGGTTTGTTATTTAATGCATATTTTGGGAAATACCAAGGTTTTCTCCAAGAGTAAATGGCCAAATGTGTCCAGTGCCTTGGAGGCAACTTGGAGGCAACCATGCACAAGGAACACTTTGGCAGCATGAATATACATTTTTCTTGTAAATCACAATCCCCTAGGAAACAATAGTCCTGAACTGAAATGCGAATGAATTTTCTTTTTAAAGATTGCCTGGAACTGGTTGCCTGTAAATTCCCCAGTGTGACACAGCCTTTAATCCCAAATATTGCTTTTTTTTTTCCGACTAAGATTTTCTTTACTACAAAATTTGCACAAATCAGAGTTACACAATCTTATTGTCCATGTAGGAATCAGGCGTTACTGTCCATAAAGGAATCTGACAATGCTGTCCATGTAGGAATCAGATGTTGATGTCCATGTAAGAAACCCCATGTTGCTGTCCATGTAGGAATCAAAACGTAGCTGCCCGATGTAGGAATCACAAGCAGATGTCAACGTTGGAATCAAACATCACAGTCCATTTAAGAATTGGATGTCTGACCTGCACACAAAAATGAAAACCACAAAAATACTGTCAATAATATGTCATGAATGATTATGTAGAAAGCACACTGTATTTAATCCCATAGAGCTATGCTATGTAGTAAACTTTCCTGGGCCCAATTTCATGGCGCTGCTTACTGCCAGTTCTGTGCTTCACCATAATTTGCTTACAGGGCAAGCCCCAAATTTCTGTGCTAGCTGTGTAAGCAAAGATTGTCTAGTAATGTGGAGTCAAAATTCCCTACTTACTAGAATTATCTGCTTCCCTATCCGCCAATGTTTTGCTTATGGTAAGCAGAGCCATGAACATGGCCCTGTTTTGAATTAAACCTTTTGTACAACTTTATTCGCCATCAATAACTGCTAAACTGTGCCGCCAAAAACTTTTTTTAAAAATTGTTTCTAAAAAATCTGTGACAAGTTTCTTATAACCAAGTATGTACATACAAGTATGTCAAACTGTGCAATAAATGATATGCCACCAGAAATATTCCATTTCTCAATAATAAATCTTTTACATTTTAAACTAAAGCAAGCAAATTTGGCATTTGACCAAAATATTTATTTCCAATAAATATTGAGCTGTGTTTTGTCATACCCATTAACTGCTTTAATGTTTATATGTGTGTACAAAATCACGAGAGAAAAAAAAATTGTTTCTCTAAGAATTGTTCAAACTGTTCAAATTGTTCCAGAAGAAACTTGGGAAATTTGTGTTTCTCAGATGGAATCACTGTTCAAAAAACTATGCGAAAATTATGCAAAGAATTTTTTAAACTACACATCAATCTCTTAAAATGTTAGGGTAAGTGTTGAACAAATGTGGGTTTTGATTAGATTTGGAAATCGGGTCAAAGGCAGTGGACACTATTGGTAATTGTCAAAGACCAGTCTTCCCAATTGGTGTATCTCAACATATGCATAAAATAACAAACCTGTGAAAATTTGAGCATAATTGGTCGTCGAAGTTGTGAGATAAAAATGAAAAAGAAAAACGCCTTGTCACACGAAGTCGTGTGCTTTCAGATGCTTGATTTCGAGACCCCAAATTCTAAATCTGGGGTCTCAAAATTAAATTCACAGAAAATTACTTCTTTCTCGAAAACTACGTCACTTCAGAGGGAGCCAATTCTTACCATGTTTTATACCATCAACCTCTCCCTATTACTCGTTACCAAGTGAGGTTTTATGCTAAAAAAATAATTGTTTTGAGTAATTACCTATGGTGTCCACTGCCTTTAAGGTTAGAAATTGGAATTTTGAAATAACATGTATCACAACAAAACATTTGTATCCAGGGGAAAAAATAATTTGAAAAAGTTTACCCCTGATAAAATTTATGTTCATCGACCCTTGGTATAAATAGTTGGGGAAAAGTCAGAAAATTTTAGGTGATTGGTTTCAGCATTAAAAAAAGTAAAAATTGGATGAGAAAGATGTGTGCCTCAAGTGAAGATACAGCTGTCATAGAACAGGGTCCTGACTTAAGGAAGGTTGTCCCAGACAAACTCACAGCCAAGCATTGATGATCAGGATTAGTGTACTGGCATATCATGTTTACTCACCATGTTTAAGATGTAATGAAGATGTTCACACTGTAGCATGACCCTTGATTGACCTTCCCCACGAACAACAGCACACTAGTAAAAACATAAGTCATAAATTGTATTCAAAAGAGATAAAATTGTAGAAGAAACCAGCAGAGGAAAAACAATCATTAAGTGGAAGCCAGCAAACATTTTTATTTGATTTGTATAAAGTTAGATTTGAAGATTGTTTTGGGAAAAAAACCTAAGAACTTCACATAGGTTTGATAAGCAAAAGCAAAAAAAAGTAAAAGGCCTTTTCAACTTGACTGGAAACAAATTGTGTTTATCAAAATACCTTTACCAGATATTACGTTTCTTGAAACACCTTAAAGAAAATTATGTTTCTCTAAACACCTTAACACAAATTATGTCTTTCAAAACACCATTTTTAACAATGTTTCTAACAATGCCTTAAAAAACGAAAATTCTGAAAAAAACTTAAAAGTTTATTATTTTCCTTAGATTACCACAAAAAAATATCCTGTTTATCAAAACACATTTAAACAATTTTTAACAAAAATTGAAAAAAGTACTTCAATAACAAACAGAAAAACTGTAAAAAAAGAATTGTTTGTGTTCCTTTCAAAGTAATTGTTGAAATTTGTGGGGGTGGGGGGGGGGAATGCAACAAAACAAATAGAAATTATGTTTCCCAAACACCTTAACAAAACTATGTTTTTGTCAAGATAGCCTACCTTCTAAGAAAAAGTTTCTCAAAATACCTTTAAAAAAATATTGTTCTCGAAACACCTTTAAACAATTTTGAACAAAAGCTGAACAAAGTACATGTAAAAAAAGGTCTGGTGAAAAGGATACACTTTTTGTTCCTTTCAAAATATTTTTTTGTAGTTTATGGGGAAAAAAACATGGATTAAAAATATCTATTGTATACACTTCATTGAAAAAAAAACATTTTGCACAAAATACCTTTAGCAGAAAATTGTGGTTCTCAACAAAACACCTTAACAAAAATTATGTTTCTCAAAACATATGACAAAAAAATGTTGTTTCTCAAAATACCTTTAGAAAAAAGTTTCTCAAACCACCTTAAAAATATTTATGTTTCTCCAAATACCTTTAAATGTCACAACTCAGAGATGAAACTAAGCATCCATGTTGAAGCGGTGCTCGTTGACTGGTAGGCAGTTCTCCTAGTGTCATTCCATCTTAGATGATGCACTCAGCACACAAAGTTGACCGGCATGAGCTGGAGCGCCCTCGCAAGTCCAGTTCTTGAGGTAAGGTGGGGATAGTTTGATCTGCAACACAGGAAATAATACAGTGAAAAAGTAAATAAATTAGTAAAACACTACAGTCAATAAAGAGCTCACATTTTGTGCTCACCATTTATGTCATTGTTACAGCTTGCCAGACTCCATCTGAGTCCAAAGTACTCAATACTAGACAAACTTTAAACACTTTGTCCAAGACCCGAGTACTGAACTTTAGAGCATAGTGCACAGAGCGCTATGTTATTCAACGAACCTTTACAACTAACAGTAAGATACAATTAAAACTTTTCATCGACCTGGAGCTTCATAGACCTATAGAACCCCTTGCATAGCCCAGCCCTTACTAATTAGGACGCCAACAGCCCATAACTTTCCCCTCACTGCTGAGATCAATGGAGAGCTATCATTGGCTGAGTGAGCGTCATGTGCAGTGCATTCATTGTTTAGTAATGAAGACGGCGGCCAATGCAAGAGGTCTGCTTATGTCATTGGACTAGAGCGCCCTCTATAGAGGTCAATAGATTGTTGCTCATCATGACATCTTGGACCGTCCTATTCCTAGTGTTGTACGCTATGCATACTTTGTAGCTGTTTTTGTGTTTGTTTCCAATATCTGTCATCATATTTACATCAAGCTCTACTTCTAGTACTAATATAACTTTCTAAAAAAGACATGGTGATGATGTGAATGTCAATCAATCTGTTTACTAAAAATGCGGAGTTTTATTTGATGAATTAAAAACAACAAAATTAATGTACAATTGCTGATTTTGGTTAACTGTTTCTATAGACCTATAGACTAAAACAGCTACCTTGGTACCATAGACATTACACGAAAGACCGTACAAATGATGGATGTTTATGAGCACTTACTTACTGTACAAGAACTGGCGAAGCCAAACGTAGAAACGATGAAGCTGCCGCCGGCCAGCACGTCCTGTCAACGGCATGCATTGCTGCTCTGAGTAGGAGCAAGTGCCCGGTGTCCACATCAGTTTCCACTTCCTTCTAACAGCCCACAACCAGTCACCACAGAACTAAGGCATGATTCTAAGCATTAGGTGGATACTCAAGACTTTGATGAACAGCCACGTTAAATAACAAGTCCTTCAATCATGTTAAATACAGACATTTTGTTGAATTACTCATCTGTCATCACTGCCAAACGTAAACATCACTCCTTTCAGCAAGACACATGACGTCATAACTCACTACAATTGAACTAAAGAGGGCGCACTCTATACAAACAGAAAGTTATTTATTTTTGTTGATGCGGCGTGAGTAATGGAAGTGCGGGGATTCCCCATCATCATCAATCTGGCCCTGTTCACTCGTGTGGTGCGGGTAGTGTATGCGGGGCACTCTGACCCCCCCCCCCCCCCCGAAAAAATAAAATTGCATCAGAAAAAATAACATGCAAAAGCCTTCGAGAAAGACTTTTTCTGCAATCGGTCCATTTTGTTGGATTCCATCGGTCCATTTGGTTGTTATTGTTAAGTTGTTTGTAACAGCTAATAATCTATTTTCTTGAAATAATAACCTGACACATCCCTCAAGCTATTTATGTATTCTTTAGAGTGTTGATAAATTAAATTGGGATATGATTAATTATTAAGGCCTATGGGTATGGTATTCAGTTATGAAAGCAAATTTCAAACAAAATCTTTAAAAAAACCGATGCTTCACATACAAATGTGGTAAATTTAAAGATCCACGTAAAAAAAAAAAATCAGTCACAACTTGCTGCCTAAAAGAATTTCCCTTTTTTGCTCCATGATTGGCTAGTTGTTTAGATAATAACATGTACATTGCGTACATGCTCAGGGCTTCAGATGAGAGGACAAAACCTGAAGCCAAATCCAAAGCAGTGGTTTCGGAAAGGGCCTACCACTGTTTTCTGATGGCGGGAAACACCCAAGTCTTAGTGCCTCAAGTAATGTGCAAGTTGCTCAGAATAATAAGTCGCAGCAAGAAACTCAAAACATTTTACAGTGCGCCCTCATAAGCTCAGTTTTGGAGAGTACCCTTGCAAAAAGTGATCAGTTAGTATGGATTACTTTTGAACAATTCAAATAATATTTTCCCTAAAACTTTCTGAGAAGGGTCTTGAAATAATACAACAAAACAGAATTTGCATTTTGTTTTTTCCCTGTAATTTTAATCATCACTTTTAACAAAGATAAAATCACAGTATTGCAAAATGAATGTTACAGAGAACCCTGTACAGAATTAACAATATAATGGCGATTTATTCAAATACAATAATTTCCAAAAGTATTACCATTAACAAATAATCAAATTAGTTAACAAATAATATCAAAGGATTTTTTTCTCCTGAAATCTGTTCAATTGGGCTAATCTTTAAATAAATATCTGTAATAATAAATGATAAATTGGTAACTACAGATTCCACTTTGTGCTTGTAATATGTTTGGTGCAAATAAAAGGAGTTTGTTTTCTTCAATAATAATGAATGCATTACAAACTTTGTCAAAATTGTGTGGAAATTGAAACATTTTGAAACAAAAAACAATTTAAGCGGATTTGAATATCTCTTCATTTGTCTGTTCTTGCCAAGGGAACTTTTGAGAAAACTGACAAATCTATAGTAAGATTCTCACAAATACAGGCAATATATCCGTCTACAAATAATTTCAGAAAACATTGTGTATGAATGTGACCCAGCTGTTAAGTTGCCATGGTGATATGACATCACCACTGGTACTCAGGTTGGGTACCAATTCACTAGTGTCCCTCTTATCTGAATTAGTGGCTGTGTCTTCATCACCATGGTAACATGTGTAGAAGCAATGGAGGCACATAGCAACAGCCTTAGCAACAGCCACTGTCTGCGTTGGTGACTGCGGCTACAGCTGTGGCTGTTGCTATGGGCATCTTATGCTTCAAAGCAAGTTAACCTGAAGATCAAAACCAATAGCCAAAGCTTCAACCTCTAATTTGGACATGGCCAAACTCTAGAATAAAATGTGATTTTATGTTCAGTTTTCATTCCCAGTTTCATCAAGCTGTTAAATAATGCTCACTGAAATAACTTTTGAGCAGTTTTAAGCAGGAAACCAGGTACAAGCAATTTAAACAACCTGGCATGTTGAAAGGTAATGTGATTCTGCTAAGCAACTTTGTCTAGTGCTTAGCAATTTATGCATTTTAACAAATTTTGACACTTATAAAAACTCGATCTGAAAGAATCTGTAGACTCATTCTTAAAACAGAAACTAAGATCGGTCTTTCTTTCAAGCTAAACCTCCATAAATAAATTTGATGACAATTTGATAAAAAATAAGAAAATAACTCCCTATACAGTCAATTTCAAACTGATATTGCACAATATTAAGTATCAAAAAATCAAATCAAACTATTAACACACACATTTTACTTTAAGAATAAGTTATTCTTAATGAACAACGATAATATTTTGCAATATCTATCAAATAATAACATAACTACTATGGTCTGACCCCTGCTGGGCATAAAACAGTGTCCCATTTTGTTTATATAAAAAAAATGTAAAAGTATAAGCTTAACCAAGCAAAAGTAGTGACAAGAATTTTAATGTTGTGCGCTTGGACAATTAAAAAGTAAAAAAAATAAACATTAATAAATCTATTTCCATAGATTTAAGGAAATCACATTAAGTTCAATTTTATCATAACAAAAAAAGAACACAATTTATTTTACATTTAAAGACACCGGACACTATTGGTAAATGTCAAAGACCAGTCTTCACACTTGCTGTATCCCAACATATGCATAAAATTACAAACCTGTGAAAGTTTGAGCTCAATTGGTCGTTGAAGTTGCGAGATAATAATGGAACAAAAAAATAATCTTGTCACACAAAGTTCTGTGCTTTCAGATGCTTGATTTTAAGACCTCTAACAATAATTCTGAGGTCCTGAAATCAAATTGGTGGAAAATTACTTCTTTCTTGAAAACTACATTACTTCACAATGTTTTATACTATCAACAGCTCCCCATTACTTCTTACCAAGTAAGGTTTTATGCTAAACATTTTTAGTAATTACAGGTACCAATAGTGTCCACTTCCTTTAAATGTTGATAACCAAATTATCTTACGAACAATTTACTTTTAAGGAGGTAACTGATCCACGCAGACAGAAACACATAAGGAGTAAATGTTGTTTCCAAATTCAAACTGTCCAAATAACTATAAAATACAGGGAGTATTAATTAATGAATTAAGATGTCAAATTTCATTGAAAAACTATTATCAGTACTTAGATTTAAGTGTTGAAAAATTACAAACAATTTGTAAATGTATAATTAAAATGTATAAATAACACATTTTGAGTGGAAAATCAGACCAAACAATTAGGGTGTTGATTTTATTTTTTTTTAACTGGGTCTAGACATAAATAAGCAGTGGTACCAGCTACATATGTTACATGTGATATGGTGTTTTAGCTGGTAACCCTTTTATGGTAAGCATAAATGTTTTGTGCTTATTTTAGCTACTTTTGAGCTTAAGCAGCTCTCATAAAGCTATTAAGCAGAAAATACTACTTTGCAAACTTCATTGCTAAGCACAAAATGAGTGAGGCATCAGTTGAAGCAATGTTAACTTTATGGAATTTCGGCTGGTAACCAGTTTCTTTAGAGCAAGATTTTTATGTGCTTAGCAATTTTGTGTGTGCTTAAAGCCTTTATGAAAATTGACCTATTCGGCACAAGTACCACATTCAAATTTCCCACCCTTTAAAGAAAGTGCTACAAACTCAAACATGGTATGGTACTACATTATGGCTCGTCTATTATTTTGGCACTCGCTTAAACTAGAAATATCTGTGATAAATATCCGTAGATGAATATAAAAACAGTCCCAATGACTTCTCTAGGCTATAATCAACTGTCAATCTATGCAGCACAGTAGTGTCAATATTTAAAAATGTGATAATATCAATGGAATTTCAGATTTTGTCAGAATCAATCTTTAATAAAATTATTCTAAATTTTGTATATTCTTGTGTCTAATTCAAAAGATTAAAGGTGACAATTTCAAAAAGAAGCAAAGTGGGTGAAAAATTAAAAGGGCACCTCCCCATAAAGCCATAAAACATTCCTGTAATTAAACAAAACTTATCTGTAAATCCATCAATAGTTAATTTTCTAGTGAGGCTTCATGAGACTGGTCCCGGTAATATTATGAATACATTAATCTAACATTTGAGGGGAGACGGGGAACCAAACACTCAAAGCAACCAATGGCATGTGAAAGAGTAAAATGCAGGTTTGGAATCCCGTGGGGGCCACTGCCTTTGTTGGCCAGGGCTTGGCCTTGGTGCCCCTTCAATAGTATACTTTGCAAAGTGGAAATGGCCTTGCCCTCTCAAAGATGTAATTCCAGGCCTGAAAGTGGATCACCAGCATCAGTTACTGCTAGATCAGTTACTGCTTCTAGGACACCAGTCACAGCCAAAGAAACTGAATCTGGACTTTGCTTATAAAGCGTGGCAAGCGACCCTTTTCATATGACATCACAAAGTGAAACAGTGCCCTCGCCGAGGTCATAGAAAGACCTCTAACGTGCTGTGCGCATGATGTGGTTACACACCTATGTTCCAACATCCCTACAAATACACATTCCAAATCCGAACCTTAACCCTTACCCAAGACTGACATAGACCCTTTGTACAAGGGGGTTATCTAAACATAGGGGTGTTTAAACAAGAGTGTTTGAACATAGGGGTATCTGAACATACATGTAGGGGTGTTTGAACAAATAGTTGTCCGAACATAAAGGTTTTCGAACTTAAGGGTTTTGGAACATAGGGGTGTTGGAAAATGATGCGTTCATGTATCCATTGTTTGGATACAGCAATGGTGGTCAACGCAAAGGGACTATACACGCCTACAGAGTGCCAGAAGAAAATGTTGGAAGTTCTCAAGGAGAAAAAATGACCAACTAAAACTACACAAGAAGTCCATTGGTGCAAACTAAACTACCAAAGATCAAGGATAAATAGAGAAAACTCACTCCAACAATCAACATTTAAATGGATTATAGACATGATCAATTGTGAAAACTTCAAAAACAACAACAGCTGAAACTACTTCAACACAATTAGGCTTAAGAGCTACTCAACAAACACCCTTAGTAAACATTGACGAGGAATCAACCCCAAGCAATGGCACTAGGCTCTAGAAAGTTTGTCTTAGCTCGAGTGCTTCGAGGCTCTATGACCCTTGACCCCCTACTGAGAAGCTATAAAACCCTTAATCAGATCAACAGTTTTTAAGGAGTGAGAGTTTAACTCCTAAGCCTTGTCTGAAGAGTGAAAGAAATATCTCTTCTCAAAATTTTAAAAACAAATAATAATATAAAAAAAAAAAAAAAAAAAAAAAAAAATTATTTGTAGCGTGATATAGTCTCATTTAGTCCGATATCCATCACTCAAACTTTGGCATGGAATTGAACATTGATTTGGCTGGAAACACTTCCAAAATAAAAATGCTAGAATAATGCTCCTGTTTTGGTTTTAAACGTGGGTGCCTTTCAGATTCCAACATGGTAATGATTGCAAAGTAGTCAGTGAACTAGACCATTTATAGTTCTAAGGCCATGTCTGAACTAGTGGCTGTGGCTTGATCGTCAAGCCAACATGCATTGGAGCATAGGAGGACCATAGAAACACCCTTAGCAACAGCCACAGCCGTAGCCAAGATTCCGACAAACTTGAGTGAGGGTCTATAGCTTGTCCGTAGAGTTTAATCCCAACAATTAGGAAAATCTTCAAAAACACTTTGATAAGAAACCAGCTCATCATTTCAACACGTCAATCAATCAGGTTATCAATATATTGTTTTGATCAAGTAAATATTGAATTCAGTTGACCAATAAATTAATAATCAATCAACAATAGATCAATCAACAAGCAGTATTTCTGATTCCGGTTCAATAAGCACTTGATCAACACTGTGATTATCCCTGGTAAGTATTTAAAACAGTTTACTTAATCAATAACCAATCGATCAACTCAATTGATCAACTCATTAAATCGATCAATCATTTCATTTAAACCTTTGCATTATGAAAGAACTGAAGTATTATATATACATTATGTACAAATATACTACAAGTTAAAGGCTAATTGTTCATTCTAATAAACTTTGGTGATAACCTGAAAAATGTAAAATAATTTGAATACAATTTCATGTGAAATTCTTTAACTATCCATTTTCGAACATACCTTTTCAACTACCAAAATCCAACTCAAGAGGGTGCTGTTTCTATAGGGCTCCCTCTGTAGTCTGAAGGTTGAAAATTTTAAATGTTTCTAAAAATAGAAAAAACTGTACAGGTTTTCATACCCGTTCAAGGTGCACAATAAGTTGAGCTCTCTTGCTGTACCACATGATCGATCACATGACCGATCATGTGATCTGTCAACGTCAATCTTTCTTGCAAGAGAAGCGCTTCACATCGGCTCGAGTCTGGCGTAAAGAACGGAGTCTGAAAAATAAAAATAACAAAACAACCATTAATTTTCAAAATTTGTAGCCTCATGCATACAAACTACCACTAGGGGGGAAGCTAGTCATTGTGAGGTCTTTGTTGTTTAGCTAGAAAGCCATTTGCAAAATTTGGAATGATGTCTGGACCCAATTTCATAGCGCTGCTAAACGGTAAGCAAATTTGCGTGCTTACTGTAGCAGAAAAATTTGCTGAAGCCCTTAGTGTATTTCACAGGTTAGCAGAAAAATATTGCGTGTTTACCATGGATTTGCATTGTGACGTCATTTATTTTCGTGCGGTAAGCACCGGTAAGCATGCCTGTTCGTGTGCTTACGGTTAGCAGCGCTATGAAATGGAAATCGCAAAAGTAAACACAAAATCAGCCGCTAAGCAGCGCTATGAAATTGGGCCCTGGTAACTCTGACTTGATTGATCGCAAATGAACACTCAAATTGAATTCCCCGGACTAAAGACAGCGTTACTCAACAAATGGTTCAGTGCAAGCTTTTGTGTAGCAACTTCTAGTTGTATTCAGTTTGTGGTAACAACTTGTGAATATATCTACTTAGCTGTGTAGATTTGTTCTTTGAGAACTTGCCTTGCTATTTATTCTATTGCCGAGAAGTACATTTGAAATTTGGGGGATAACTTAGTTCTGCTAGGCCAGAGCTGCCAATATTTGCATCTTGCAATCATGGAGATTTTGTGCAACAATCTGGGAGATACATATTTAGAATTAAATTCAACATAATAGGGACAAGGTTTCCATTGTCAGGGAGACTTTCAAGAGTCTTCAACATAATAGGGACATGGTTTCCATTGTCAGGGAAACTTTCAAATTTCTTCATCAGAATATGGAAAGAATTGTTTGTTTTCAGGGAACTTCCTTGAGAGTCAGGGAGATTTGGCAGCTCTGCTAGGGTCACTGAGTGAAGGGAAATAGCAGATTTGGACCCTGAGAATAGTTTCAGAATCTACCAATCTAACATGGTGCAAACTAGGCCTGGGTGACTAGTATACAAATATTGACTGCTTCGAGTGCTATGGTTAAAACTACAACTCCCGATACACAGATGCACAACTGATTGGGTTCGAGGTGGGTAAAAATACGTCTGGGTACTGCACGCCGTGTGATAGTCGTCGGACTACCACACGACAAACGACGCACTATCACACGCCCCCTGTTTCTAGTAAAACTAAGACATATCAAGTGACGCGCTACTAACCAATGAAAAGGCAGAATATTTGTTACAGGTGTTTTAATGAAAGTTACTACTCATCTAGTTGCGCCTCAAATAGTTGTGATTCCGACACTAGTTGCACAAGTCGCCCAGTGCAAACCCAACTCATCAAAGACAATTTCTAACACATACACTCCCAATAAACACCCATTCAACTACTACATTAAAGACACTGGACACCATTAGAAATTATCAAAGACCAGTCTTCTCACTTGGTGTATCTCAACATATGCATAAAATAACAAACCTGTGAAAATTTGAGCTCATTTGGTCGCCGAAGTTGCGAGATAATAATGGAAGAAAAAACACCCTTGTCACACAAAGTTGTGTGCTTTCAGATGTTTGATTTTGGGACCTCAAAATCTAAATCTGAGGTCTCGAAATCAAATTAGTAAAAAAACACTTTTTTAATTAGTTTTCTTGAAACTACGTTAGTTCAGAGGGAGCCATTTCTCACAATTTGTTATACTATCAAATGCTCTCCATTGCTCGTTACCAAGTAAGTTTTTATGCTAAAAATTATTTTGAGTAATTACCAATAGTGTCCAGTGCCTTTAATCAGTCAACACTGTACAAGACAGTTATAACAACAAAATGTCAGAACACTTAAACTAATCACTACAACGCTATGTACAGAGACGGGTAGGGTGTTTGGTATTTTAGTTGGTTAGGGTGGAGATAAGTCTGGTATTTCATTCAGTTCTTATGTACATAATAATAATAATAACAAATTGCTTAGCATGAAATTTCTTCCTTGATAAAAACAGGATTACCAACCAAATTTCCATGTGTTGCATATTGCTTGTTACTAGTATTCAGTTGCTGTTTGCTTATCCTAAAAATCAGGTGGAAATTTGGTTGGTAATCCTGTTTTTATCAAGGCAAAAAATTCACGCTATGAAAATTTTTGTGCTTAGCAGGTCTATCAAATTGGGCCCAGATGGACAGTCTTTTTTGCTATTTCTAAAAGTTTATTTGGTTTTAAAACTGCCGCTAAAGCGTAATTATTCTGTATTAGTTGTAAAGAGGAAAAGTTTGGATTTAAAAAAGGAAAGGAAAACTACAGGGTTGGTAAGTTTCACAGAGGTAGGTTTTAAACATTGAAATGGATGAGGAAAAGGGTTTTCCAGCAATCAGATATTGACACACAAAAAACAACTTTAGAGAGATAATTAAACTGAATCAAAATGGTTGCCATTATGCAAGCACGTAACAGGCTACATTATTTCGTTTCATTTTAAGACTGTATCCAAATGGAGTGGCATCACCACATATTTCAAATTGGTTTGTTAAAACAGCTCTTTAAATGAATACATTATCACCACATCAACAACTGAATGTTAAAGACACCCCTCTGGTTACTTACCCAGATGGAATATTCCAGAAATGCCTTGATGTGATTGGTTAAATGTTAGAGGTCACACTGTTAGTAGGGGTAGTTTTTATTACAAATGCAACCAATAAAATGTAATTCACCATCCTAAAACCAGCTTTCCTCCAACTGGGCAACTGGGTATCTGGGCCCAATCTCATAAAGCTGTTAAGCAGAAAATACTGCTTAGCAAATTTCATTTCTAAGCAAAAATTTAGGGTGATGCACCAGTTGCAACAACGTAAACTCAATGAAATTTTGGCTTGTAGGCAGGTCTCTGTTAAGCAATAATTTCCTGTGCTTAGCAAGTTTTTATGCTTAGAGGCTTTATGAAATTGGGCCCTTGTCGCAAAGATAAATAATGTTAAATTCTGTAGTTTCTGTCCCGTTTTAGGATGGTGTAAGAAAGGTGCAAATAATGATAATGATTAAACTCAGTAGGCGTGAAAGAACATTCCAACAATTCTGATGTATGCAAAGAACTCATTACTTGTCAGTTGAGCGGCACTTGGCTGCTTGGTACGACATACAAAATACAAGTGAAACCAAAACAAATACATCAACTCAAGGTTTAATTTCATATTTTCTAAAATTACTCTAACAAAACATTGACCAGTGTTTGTAGTTAAAGTAAAAAAGTGTGAACTGTGATGGTAGTTTTATAGGTCAGTTACAAGAGGTGAACAATAAATAATCCAATATTCAAACTATTTCTGTAATTCTGATCGAGATTTAAAGACTGAATTTACCTGTTTTGACATCTTCGGATGAAACGTTGAATCTTACGAGCCGCATCCTGCTGAAGCTTTTGACGAGCTAAGCGTTTATCCCTGAAAACAAATCAATATTGATCTTAAATAACAAAACACTAGCAAAATAGAATTAGCTGTTGCAAACTGCTAACCAACCAAAAGGACCTATGTTACACATGCAAAAATACGTTAAGGGCTTGACAGTTCGACCCTAGCAGAGTCTTTCTCGAAGGCTAGCAGAAAAAGACTTTGCTAGGGTAAAAAAATCAGACCGTTAACTATTTTTTTGCAATAATTATAATTAATTTGTATATACTGCACTCATGGAACATTGATATTTGATTGATTGAACACGAATCCTACTCACACAGCATTGGTTTAGGTTTTAGCATAACAACTTAGGACAACTCAGGACATGACCTTTGACCCAGGCACAGGTCAAATCTTGTGACCTTTTCACGGCAGATGTGGCAATTTCGGTACAAACCAAATCACACATCCAATCATACCTGAATCTTTGTTGAATCAAAATTGCAGCATCCCGACTTTTACGGAACTGTTCCTGAGCCCGGTACCCACGGTAATGGCTCTGAATGACAATCGCAGCACGACGACTACGCTGGAATTGACGATAGTGATTGTAACTACGGAAACGGCTCTGAATGATCTTGGCAGCCTCTGACATCTTGCTGTACATAATATACTGCGAGAAAAAAAAGTACACATTTTAGCACAAACCTTCGCAAACCAGGGTTCAATTTCACGGCTCAGCTTCCTGTAAGCAAACAATCAACATTTACGGAAGCAGGGAAATCCTTTCTTACGTCAAGCCTATCACTCATGTTAACAGGGAATTCTTTGCTAATGAGTGTGCGAACTCCAAGTTACTAGGCATTCTTTGCTTACACAGCTAGCGCAGAAATTTGGAGCTTGCACAGTTAGCAGAGAGTGGTGATCGTAAACGCAAAATTCAGCAGTAAGAAAAGCCATGAAATAGACCGATTAAGCTCCGCCCCACTGCGTATTGACCAATCACAACGCAACAAAGGTCCGACAAATAAGGTCCGACATGCATGCGCATATTTTGGCGCGCGCGACAGAGTTGTTCAGAAAGGCATTGGAGAGGCTCACATGTTCTTGCTCACACGTGCGTCGTGGGCGGAGCCTAATGGATCGGTCTATTTGGCTCAGGCTAAGACTATGATGGTTGACCGCGGCACAATGACTGCTGATAAAGTCAATTTTATTTCATCACTGACCTGTTTATATCTTCTGTAATAGTTCTGGATAATCACAGCTGCCTCCAACTCTTGTTGTTTCTGCTGTTGACGACCCTGTAGTATAAACAATGTAGAACAGGTTACAGGAATGCCTCAATTATTATTCTGCTCCGGTCTAAACAAAATTGTTTGCCCCATTTCCCCTCTTGAGTAACAAAACTGTATTTCTTTAGGGTGGATTGTTTGAGCGCCCTCATTGGTGACCTTTCTTACCTTGTATTGTCTGAATGCATTCTGGATGACCAGCGCTGCTTGATATAACTGCATCTGCTCCTCATCTGAAACAAACACGTGAAAAAAAAACCGAGGATTACAAATAAAGTACTACTTACAGACACACTGTTGTTGATAGCTATTGCTTATTACATTGTTCTGACACTGTTGGTTAAAACTCAAAAGTAAGCTACCAGCCTTAAATGAACCCAGTAATTTTTGCTCAACAAATATTGGGAGTTGTCTAGTGGTGTCATAACAGGTACATACAATGTACATACAATGTTCCAAGAAAAGTGCATATGGTCAGAATGACCTCCACAATGCAGGCCCTCAAAATGACCCATGGCCTGTGCTTTTGCTTTGGTGCCCTCTGTAAGGTTCCAAAAGAAACCAACATTTTCCTCATAGAAGTGCCCTTGCCAGAGGAAGTCTGCTGTACCCCAAGGGTAAAGTCCTGCAATGGAATTTAACAGTTATGTCCGCTGCAACTTATTGTCCCAAGGTCTCTCAACATTTCCTTTGTAGCAACTCTAGGACTGAAACAGGTCAAAAACAAGAGGAAATATTAAACTTTGATTTTACCTGAGAGAGTGAGAAGCGAGAATGCTCCGATCATACCAAGACTGCTACTCGCTCCTTGAAGAAACTCGCACCAATCAGCCGTAGAACTCTCCTCCTCAAAACTCAGATTACTCGGGCTGGGCAGGCATGAGTCTGTACTGTAAGTACTACCAGCTGAGCTCTCATCATGACCAGATCTGAGAATTAAACTCATGAGAGTTAACCTCCGATAACACTCAAATAACACCCACTGGAGAAAAATTTACACTTTTGAAAACCAACTTTGTCATTTTACCAACAAATCGCTTAGGTTGTTTCAGAATTAACATCTGTGACTGGATCACCCTGGTAATAAGCTGCCCTTAGTAACACACTAAACAACAGCCACGGCTTCAGCCGGAACTGCCAATTCTGACAGCCTTACACTGTACTGTTTCAGAATTTGTGGGTGCGTTCGTTTAGCTTCCCTGGGTCGACCGCGGTCTGCCCCCGGTGCGTTCGAATAGCTTTGACGTCATTCCCGGGGCTCACCCGGGTCAGCCCCCAGTGCCCTGCTTGTGGAGTGGGTTACTTGGGGGTGACCCGAGGTGCATGACGTCAGCAAGAGAGGGCGAGTGTGATCATTCGAGTAGCTCTTGTCAGGGGCTCACCCGAGTGAGCACCGCGGGGTCGACCCAGGGAAGCTACTCGAACGCACCCAGTGATTCAGGCTGTGTCCGAAACAGCGACTTCGGCTACATTTACGGCTAGATCAGTGCGTCTACCTATTCTATAACACTGGCAGACGTGCTGATCTAGACGCGCTGATCGAACACATTCTAAGATGTGACTCCAAGAAAATGTTAACAAGAGGAAATTTTGTACCATGCCACTTTGCTGATGAAACTTCCCAAAGCATGTACAGATTGTACCCCCTCTGATATTTATAACACTCTTTACCTATGGGAGTCTTGGTCACCAGACATATCCATTCCGTAGCCTGACCCACATAATCCCATAGAGGGCGCCATTGTGCTGTAGTCGTCATGATGATCTCTATTCTGAGGTAATCTTCCATCTTTTATACGAGCTGGGAGGGCATTCAGGATCTGCTCAGCTAGGTTCAGGTACTGCTCCTGTGGGCATAAAAAAACACAAATATAAATAAGCAATGATAGCAAATAACCAATGACTATTAATTATCAATAAAAAATAATCAATAATCAATAGTCAATGACTAGCAATCCCAAGTAATCACAAGTCAATAGTCAAATATCACCATTAGTCAATAATAAAAAACAATCAATACTCACAATTAGTCATTAACAAACAGGCCTGTATGCTTTGTTTTTGGAAGGGCAAGGGCACCAAAGCATTTTGCTCCTTGGTAAAGTGCACCCTATGAGGAAATTGTGAGTTCCTACTGGGGCATTTCAAGGGCACGAAGGCATTGACCAGGGGCATGGAGGCTAACGCCTTCAATGCTTCCGTGAAGTATCAGGCCTGAACCAAAATCAATCAATGATCAATATTTACAGCAAAAATTTACGACTGCTGAGAAGCAGTCTTACTTGTAGTCTTAGCAACATCATCCAATAGATGGATTACAGTTTGCGCATAGAGTTATGTATAAAAACTAGAGGTTGCACTGGCCTAAATACGCGGCCGGCATGCGCGCAGGTGGCCATTTTCTTAGTTGACAAAACAGGCATCGCACAGCGTGTGTTTGTCATGTTTGTGCGGCCATTTTGTAAGTTGACAAAACAGCATCGTGTTGCATTCAATAAACACAAACTCTAACGTGTACTTCATATTCAACGCCCTCTAGTTCTTATATATAACTCTTTGAGTACGTGTCATTAACCACCATCTTTGATGTATTAACAAAGGAGAGTGCACGCGTGTATGCACTGTGCATGTATCAAAGATGGCGGTCGATGACGCGTATTGCAATCCATCTATTGTGTTGTGATCAATGTACTGGACAATGCTTAGAAACTTTACCTTCTGGTTTTTCTCTGTAATCCAGCTAATGGTGGCTGCAGCACCTGCTACATCCATACCGAATGGATGGGAGTCTGTCTGCATAGGTGAATCACAACGACCCTGGGTCTGTCCAGGGTTCTGTCCAGGGTTCTGTCCAGGGTTCTGTCCAGGGTTCTGTCCAGGGTTCTGTCCAGGGTTCTGACCAGGGGTATGGCACAAGTGATGTCCCAGCTGGAATGCCTCTCTAGCCAGTGCTGCATTCTGCCCCAGGATGTTTCCGCGAGTCTGTGCAGGGTTGAACGCCAGTGTCTGTCCGGGTTTATGACCTGTGACATCCCCTGGGGTCCGCCCTAGAGTCTGTAAGGGAATGGGGTCTAAATTGAATCCCATCTCTGCTCCTATTCTACGAAGCTCTTCAGCGTGTCTCCTTAAGTCGTCTCGTTCCTGTTCGGAGAGACGACCAACGTCATCATGCTGCAGAAAGCAATCAATACATTTGTTAATAACAAGGTGGCAGATATTGTTACTTTTTCTCTTCATGAAAAATCAACCACCACAAGGGTAACGGGTCACCCAAATGGATGGCTTCAAGGCAAAAAAAAAGCCAATTTAAAGACGGATGTTGGTTCACATTCCTCTTACAATGGAGTAGATTGTAAGATGAAAACAAAATTAGTTAATGAGAACTGCTTACCAACCAAAAAGAACTAAGGTATAAATGCAAAAAAATAGCTACTGGCCTGATGTTTTGACCCTAGTAGAGTCCTTCTTAAAGGCTAATTAATTGCCTAAGAGTGTAAGATCAAACTTACACTTTGGATGTTTTCAATGCCACGCAGCAACTGCTGAACATCCAGCATCGGTGAACCCTTACTGGGGTCATGACCTCTGGATGACCTCCTCATCTTAGCCTCCGTTGTTGACTCAACGTCCATCGAATCACCAAACGCACCGAAGAGGCCACTGGTTGATTTACGACTCGGTCCGAAGAGAGGTTGACTACCGACTGACACCCTTGGGCTGTGAGCTTTGAATGTGCTCGGACTAAGGAACCCTTGAGAGATTGGACTTACAGAGAGTTGCGACATACACCCGGAGGATGGCGACGGGGAATCGTAGGGCGAGGCAAATTCCGTTGGTGAATGCGCCGTGGCGGACGATGACGGCGTTGCTGTTGACGGCGACGATAACATAAACGCTGGCACTTGATCGGATCGCTTTGGGATATCAATCGGCTGGGTGCCGAAGAGTGGGAATAACCCTGGCCCGTCAAACTCAAGATGCTGTAGACATTCAGCGAGGGCGGTGTGGCCGCGAGACTTAGCCATGTCGATAGGGAGACGACCGAGGGAATCACAGACATGTAGAGCTTGGGGGCTCCAGACAAAGAGTAGCATCGCTGTTTCTTTATGACCCAATGCTGCCGCCCACATCTGAGGAAACACAAAATATACACCCATTAATAAATAAGAAAATATGCTGTTGCAAACTGCTAACCAACAATAAAGGACAAATAGTATAAATGTGAAAAAAAATTCATGGCCTGCCGTTTCAATCCTAGCAATGGGCTTTGGAGCAATTTACTTTGTTTGCATCAATAAATTTAAGACATTAAATGTTTAAGGGTTAGTGATGATTTGGTTGAGGGTTTTTAGGAATGCTTAGAATGTAACTCACCAGAGGTGTACATGAGAAATGATCGATGTTCAGCGGATCTACTTCCATCTCAAGAATGAGACTGTGCTTCTCTTTCCTACAAATAAATAAACAAATAAATAAATAAATAAATAAATGGGCAAATAAATAATGAGCAAACCAATAAAGAAAAGCTGTTTCTGACAATTAGTTAAAGGGGAGCATAGACGTCTCTCAAACACTCAGGTTTGTTTAATTTGGTGGTTTTCTTTCCCTTTCACCTCTGTGGACCCCCGTTCGAATACCGCCTCAGATTAGAGCCTTGTATGTGGATTTAGTTTTCAATCCCAACCTAATTGCCTGTGGATTCCCTGGATTGAGTTTTCCTCCCACATCTAAAACTGAGCATTTCTTTATCTTCTTTTCTACATAAGTATCTTCAGGATTACAAGTTACAGGACAAGGCTACTGTAAGGGTCACATGTTTTTATATTGACCCCTTGCACGTATGTAACACGCAGCGACTGTGCCACGCTCACCATTCTGGTGGGCAATAGGTCTACGTGAACGCCGCGTCGCCTGAAATGCACACTTCACTGAATAACGCAGTGACATTGCCCACCAAAACAGCGCATCCAAGATTATTCTGATGATGACGTAAGGTGAATTGGGTCAATACTAGAAAGATATTATAGTAATATTAGAGTATGAAAATTAAGACAGCTTGTTCTTGAATTTTCAACGAGTTTGAACTTCCTTATGGGACCCTTACTAACGAAAAATAAATTATTTGTTCCAAGTGCACTCTACCTCCATGTGACGAGTGTACTGATGAGCTTACTGAATCCCAAGGCAGCTGCAAGATGAAGTAACGTCATCCCTCTATATGAAACAGACTCCACCCCTAATTGAGAGCTTCCAGGAGCCCATTGGCCCTGCATGAAACGCTGACAAAGCGCCACCACACGATCCTCAAAGGAGAATTGCTGGTCACTTCCAATACTCGTTGAACCCTTAACAGAGAAAAACAAAATCATTTTAAGATCCTAGTTGGCTTAAAAGTCTGCAATTTGTCAATTTTGAAATTGTTCAGAAAGCTGCAAAATTTGTCAATTTTGAAATTTAGCAAAATCTGTAATTTGTTAACTTTGAAATTGTCACCATGGTTACCTGTTTGGAGGCCTGTGATTGGGCATTGGTCAGGACGACTCGTCTCTCAATGTGCTCCAAGCGATCCAAGATGGCAACATGGAACTGGTTCTCTGTAAAAGAAACCAATACAAAATCATCACAAAGACTTGATCTATAAAGGTCAATCGCTATAATGTTAAAACAGGGACTCGAACCAACACCTAAACAGGGCCCAATTTCATAGAGCTGCTTAAAGGCAGTGGACACTACTGGTAATTACTCAAAATAATTATTAGCATAAAACCTTTCTTGGTGACGAGTAATGGGAAGAGGTTGATAGTAACATTGTCAGAAACTGCTCCCTCTAGAAGTGACTATAGTTTTCGAGAAAGAGGTAATTTTCCACGAATTTGATTTCGAGACCTCAGATTTAGAACTTGAGGTCTCGAAATCCATCCTCTGAAAGCACACAACTTCGTGTGACAAGGGCGTTTTTTCCCTTTCATAGTTATCTCGCAACTCCGACGACCAATCAAGCTCAAATTTTCACAGGTTTGTTATTTTATGCATATGTTGAGATACACCAAGTGAGAAGACTGGTCTTTGACAATTACCAATAGTGGCCAGTGTCTTTAAGTACAAGAAACTATGCTCACCAGAGTAAGGTTACCAGCCAAACTACCATGTCACACGTACCATTTGTTACTGGTATCCTATACATTTCTGCTTAGCAGAACATTGTTAAGTAACACTTTCGGCTTAAGCAGCTTAATAAATTCAGAAACACCAGAGATCCAGGTGTGCTTGACCGCTTAGCCATGGCACAACAACGCTTCTGGCAGAAATCTTCGAGAAACTTTAGTTTTCTCTGCGGACTTACCGTCTAGTGAGAGCCATTCATGTTGTCTGTTCGGTCTCTGCTGAGCGCTACGAGCTTTGTATTCAAAGATGGCCGACTTGGAGATGACAACACCATCACACAAAACCTTAAAAAAATACACAAGAAAAAAACTCATAATCAATCTGATGAAATCTGATGAAATAAAAATACGTCAGCTTTGTAAGTCTCCTGAAGACGAGCAGAGTATACTGCTCGAAACGTCAAGACCACACCGGCTCTTTTCAGAGCCACCACTCCTTCAAAAGAGATTTTACTCATGGTTGTACCCGCAAGTTTACTATTCATATTTGTATTTATAGTTACTTTTATTCTGTCAGAGTTGTAGAGTAGAAAATGTTACTTAAAATTAGTCAGTAGATAGGACAATTACTCAAAGTAAAATTTCAAATCCAAACTATGATGGTTGCTTAATTGATGATGATTTCTGGGTCTTACCTGTAGAGCTATAACTCCAGCTTCATGAGCTGGACAGTAGCACCTCAATACACCTGTCTGTACGAGGGATGCAGGAACGCCAAAGTTATCAAACATACATTGGTAACTGGCTGTAGAGGAATGCCATGGACCTGTCACTAGTACCTTCACACCACCCTAGAAAAAACCACAAGGATATGGAGACAAAGAAAAAGCTATAAGGTGTGATTCCAGCCGAGGTGAGAGCCCTTGCAGATAAAAAGCTCTGCAAATAAAACAATATAATCTTAGGAGGTGTGTAGAATTGGCATTTCAACCTTTTGAGTTATAAGTTTTCAGAAGCATCTGTGAACAGTTTTCTAAGCACTAAGAGAAGTGGACCAAAGAAAACAAAAAGCTCCTTTTTCCATCATGCTGACATGGAACAAAAGTAAAATTTGTTTTGTTTTTGCTTTTTCCGGTGTCCAAGTGTTAATCTTGTCATTGTTGTCGAAAGATGTATATAAAACAATAATAACAAATTGCCTTTCTAAAAAAAATTGATTGAAACTATCTTGTCTAACTTAAAAGCTTTACTAGAAAAGTGCAATAAACGAAAAATGGAAAGAACATGTTTTCTGTAGAGTAAGGATAACAATTTCCCTTGATGAAACAATCGTATCCCTAATGCAATTGTTTTGAATTTTTGTTTATGATTCCCACTGCTAGTTACAGCTACATGTACTCTTGAAAGGCAAAGGTCTTGGGTTCCAATCCAACCCGAGCAACAGCACTGTGGATTTTTTCCTGCATGTTTTCGGAATGAACCGAGTGCTCGGTGTAGGGTAAAAACTAAATCATTTCATTTAGTCTTTGGTGCGTTAAAGGCAGTGGACACTATTGGTAATTACTCAAAATAATTATTAGCATAAAACCTTTCTTGGTGACGAGTAATGGGGAGAGGTTGACGGTATAAAACATTGTGAGAAACGGCTCCCTCTGAAGTGCCATAGTTTTCGAGATAGAAGTAATTTTCCACGAATTTGATTTCAAGACCTCAGATTTAGAACTTGAGGTCTTGAAATCAACCATCTAAACGAACACAACTTCGTGTGACAAGGGTGCTTTTTCTTTCATTATTATCTCGCAAGTTCACTGATCGATTGAGCTCAAATTTTCACAAGTTTGTTATTTGATGCTTATGTTTAGATACACCAACTGTGAAGGCTAGTCTTTGACAATTACCAATAGTGTCCACTGCCTTTAATCTGCAGGTCATTGGTTCACACCCCACTCTAGGACTTTGTCTTTGTACAACCCTATATCGTCAATCTTGGCAGATATTGACAGTAGGACTCACCTCGGGGTAGGACCAATCAGGCGAGAACTCAGTGATTGCTTCCAGGCAGTGCTCAGGTAACGATGTACCTTGCTGTAGAGACAGTAAACCGTCCGTATCACCCATTGATCTAGACGTCACTTGACTATCAGTCAATCGTTCTTCTGCTGATCGCTGGTTGTCTGGTACCGGGGTGCTGACTGGAATGTTAAAGGGGGCAAGTGAAGGAATAGTAATTGTGCCACGTGTTTCAGTAAAGAGATTGGAAATACTGTATGAGAAATACAAATCTGAAAGGGTTCCAGAGAGAAAGCACTGCCATCTATAAAAGCGTTGCTTCCAGTCTCACTTCCTTGTAAAGCACAATATTGACAGCACAAATGGAATTTGCACCCCACTCTCTCTCGCTCTCAAAGACAGAAACAGTGCTTTTAGGAGAGTACAACAATGCAATGCAAGATGTAAGAAAATCTTGTTGATACTCACAACTCTGGAACAGATAAATATGTTTCTAAAATACATGGAAGCTGTAAAACATTGCATGGTTCTATCTAAGGATTAGGTCTCATAAGTCAAAAACGTAGTCCCACATCTTGCAGGAAATACTATATGTTAGAGCGCCAGGAGTGTCACTGAGTGATGGACATGTGCACTATATTAGACGCCACAATTATTATTATTATTATTATTTACCTTGTAGTGAGTTATCCAGTGTTATATCTGCCAGTGCGCTATCAAACATCTCAGCGTCAAAATCCAGCTCGATGTCCAAATCATGGATTGAAAACTCGTTACCACTAGGTGGCGCTGTTTGCACTTGGTTAGTCTCATTACCAGTGAATGAGAGCTGAGATTGCGATGTTAGCTGCTGGGTTGGATGCGTCGATAGTTGCGCTTGGGTGTGTTGTGCGCTCGCAGGAATGGCTGTGTTGAGGGATTGTGCGATTGGTCGGAACAACTGGTTCTCATTTTTGTCTGTTGGAGTTGAACTCGTAACAGTTTGGCTGGTACCTGGCTCCACTACAAGAGGTCTGAATAACGGCTGCGAAGCAAACACCGCTGTAGATGCAGGTACGGAAACAGCAGTTGGATGCATATAGTTAACAGTCTGCTTCATTGAGGTCTGTGTAGCAGATGGCTGTTTCATGTTAGAATGATTTGTTAAGGCTTCAGTTTGGAAAGTGTTATTAAGAGGCGTTGCATTGAATTTGAATACAGTACTGGCGATGACCGCATTTGACGCAAGGGTGTATGGAGGGGGCGGGGGAAATTGTGGGGGTGGGGGGAAGTTTGCCGGCAAACTTGGTTGGAAACTGGTGAAGAGATTCGAAGAGTGAGCTTGAAATACTATTCCTGAATTAGACGTTGGAACTGAGTTCGGAATGCCTGAGGTAAAGATGACCGATGTAGGGGTTGAGTTCACGACTCCGGGCACGGGCTGAGGCGCTAAGCGTTCACTCGAACGTTGTCGTTGTAAGTGAGTATCGTAAGATGGCGGTCTGCTTGGTTCGTTTGTCGTTGCGATTGGTTGGACGACGGAGTCCTCACTATGGGTAGGATCAGGTCGTGTAGACGGGGGGATGTAAGGGGGAAGCTGGACCACCTTCTGATGAATCCCAGGCTGATTCTCAAAGCGATTCCGACACGTCTTCAAGTTCGGATCGCTCTCAACCAACGCTTTTAACTTCATTGATTCCTTCTTAGTGATCAGTGGCCGACTATTCATAGGTTGCTCATAGTGCATACAAACACCATCTGTCTGTCTTTGAGGTGACCTCTCTGTCAAATCCACTGACATTTGACCTTTGACATCGCCACCATCAGATATGGTAACTGGTATGCCGTTTCCTTGAGGATAACCAACTACATTTCTCTGGACACCAGCGCTCTCGACTTCATTGGTTAGTTTGAATAAGAGCAGAGGAGCTGAGGTGGTCATGTCCACTTCAGGCAAATGGCTAGCCTGGTTCTGTTCATTTGTTGAGGTACTTGCTTGGTTTGTGCAATGGCTGAATGATTGAGAGTCAGTTACAGGCTGGATTGATGAAGCGTCACTCAGGATTGACATTGGGGATTGGGGAATACTACATACACTGGGTGGACTTGCTACAGTGCTCGATGGTGAACCTACGGAACAGAACAAAAAATGTGCATTTATCAGACATGATATTAAGGTACTTGGAAAAAGTAGGAATATTTTTTCGAGTACAAGGGCTGATTTATGGACACATGGTGTAGGCTTTAACAGACTTTTCAAGCTATTTGTAAATACAGTTTTTTCGTTCCAAGGGAAAAAGCGCTTTGAAACAGCGCTTTGAAACAGCGCTTTGAAACAGCGCTTTGAAACAGCGCTTTGAGACAACACTTTGAAACAGTGTTATAGCCCTTTAAAAATGCATTCAAGTTAAGTTAAATTAAGTTTAAAAAAAATCCAAAACCAAAATTACTGTAGGAAATAATCAATCTTAGCTCTTTGTTAAATCGATTCCTGGAGGGATTTTACAAAGAGTTAAGATTAATCTTGATTTTTTAATAACTCCTAGGACTAGTCCTAAGTTAGAAGAATCTCTGTGAAATCTTGTTTTGGATCTCAGCACTTACCTTTACTTGATGTTCCAGCTCTCTCCGTTAATGAAGTAAACACAATTGATTCTTGTTTCTTAGCTTGGTTCTGTTGCTCTTGTAGATCAAGTAGATATTGCACAACAATGTTAGCAACTTCAGACTCCTATAGCAAGAAAAAGCAACAACTACAGTGTCAAAAACTCAGGTTTGAACTTCTTCCTTTTGGTGACATTTGACAATTTCTTTGACAATTCATGTCTGGAATTTCATCTTTGAGAGGGCAAGGCAATATTCATTTTGAAAAGGGCATTTCCACTGGAAATATCTTAAAATATACTGGAAAGTTTTGAAGGGGCAACAAGGCCAAAACCAAGAACAATAGAGGCCATGAATTTTAAACAAGAAGGGTTTTAGGGTCAAGTTTTGTAGTTAAGTCAAAAGTTAAAACAACATTAATTTTGTGAAGACAAATTAATTATAGACTTAATCAAAAATAAATTCATCAAGTCATCAGAAGAAATTCAAGAAGACAAAACAAAAACTTACTGTTGTGAGCTTGTCACTGTTCAGTTGTACTTGAGTCCCTATAACTGTGGAGGTTTGCAAAAATGAAACATTCGTTTAAATAAAAATATCCATGTTAGTTTAAAGCAGTTGACAACGTTGGTAGTTGTCTGTTCTTGTCTGTACTATACATTGTTACGTGACCCAAGTATATGTTGAAGTATCAAAGCTGTGAAAGTTTAAGCTCAATTTGTCATCAGAGTCACAAGAAAATAAAAATACAATAAAAAACATTGTTTTCAAACATTGGATTTCAAAAGTTCAAGAAAAAAATTAGTTGTTCTTACTAAAACTGTTGTTCTGTAAAAACTACTGCTCATGTCTAAATTGGGATTAAATCTGTAAGCATTTAAATCTGCAATATTACTGACATTATTGTTTATGTAAATCAAAAAGAGTTCATAATTTTAAATATTTATAAATTTCAGCTGTTGGTTCTTGTAATGTACGGTGTGTTTCTTGAACATCAGAGGATCTTGATGATGTAACAAGAAAGACTCTGCTAGGGTCGAAAGAATCAGGCCATCAACTATTTTTTGATGTATCATACCCTTAAAGGCACTGGACACTAATGGTAATTGTCAAAGACCAGTCTTCTCACTTGATGTATCTCAACGAATGCATAAAATAACAAACCTGTGAAAATTTGAAATCAATTATTGAGCGTCGAAGTTGCGAGTTAATAATGGAAAAAAAACAATCTTGTCACACAAAGTTGTGTGCTTTCAGATGCTTGATTCCGAGGTCTTGAAATCCAAAATTCAAATATTTTAGTGGAGAATTACTTCTTTCTTGAAAACTACGTTACTTCAGAGGGAGCCGTTTCTCACAGTGTTTTGTACTATCAACAGCTCTCCATTGCTGGTTAACAAGTAAGTTTTTATGTTAACAATTACTTTAAGTGAATAGTGTCAAGTGCCTTTAAATGAGACCATCCATTCACACTAAACAGACCAATCCTCTCATTACGATTGCAAAATGTTGATGAATTATTGATGATTCAAGTTCTAGGAAGCCGAAAAGCAAATCCAAAAAGCCAATCGCGTTGTCAAATAAACCAAAACAACATAAATCCCAGAGAAAATTGACCGATTACAGGGTAAATCATTCATGAAAGTCTACAGAGAAACCAAAAAATTGCTGAAAAGGTCAACTTGTCAGGTATTGACTTGAAAGGCAACGACTCCGAAAAGGTAATTCAGCAATGACATTTAAAGTTGTTCTTACTAAAAGGTCGTTGCTATGGTAACCTCTACTAAGCTGTCTGATTAACATGACGTTGCCATGACGATTAGAGTAATTAGTTAAGGCCAGGCGCGTTAATAACATAAGAGCATTATTTAAGTACGCAGTTTCAGGCACTGCCCAGGAGTGACTTTCTGGTTACCGCTGTACCATTGTCAAAATAATGCACTTCTGGTACATCAGACGAACAAAAAGGGATAAAAGGTGATTTAAAGGCAGTGGACACTATTGGTAATTACTCAAAATAATTATTAGCGTAAAACCGTTGTTGGTGACTAGTAATGGGGAGAGGTTGATGGTATAAAACATTCTGAAGTGCCATAGTTTTCGAGAAAGAAGTAATTTTCCACGAATTTGATTTTGAGACCTCAAGTTTAGAACTTGAGGTCTCGAAACCAACTGTCTAAATGCACACAACTTCGTGGGACAAGGGTGTTTTTTCTTTCATTATTAGCTCGCAAGTTCGATGACCGATTGAGCTCAAATTTTCACAGGTTTGTTATTTTATGCATATGTTGCGATACACCAACTGTGAAGGCTAGTCTTTGAAAATTACCAATAGTGTCCCCTGCCTTTAAACCGAAACCAAGGAAATTGTTCTGTTGACTGTTACGACTGCGTTTCATGAAAACCTTTAAAAGGCCAACAGAATCCTACAAGATAATTCACACGTGAGTGTCTCGCATATTATTGCCTGTGATATTTTCTTTCTCCTGAAGACAAGCAGATTATGCTGTTCCAAACGTTGAGACCAAACCGGCTCTTTTCAGAGCCTGAACACTCCCTCAAAAGAGAGTGTTTACATGGCTGTACCTGCCAGTTTACTTTTATCTATAGTTCATTCTTGTCTGTGATATTTTGTTCTTTACAAGCTGGACCATTAATGTTGGGACTGGAATTGTTTGACGTCATGCACATGAAGTCCACTTTGCAAACATGCATGTATCCAAAAAATCTTTCTGCGTTAGACCACATCAGATATCCTTTGCAAATATTTATATATACGGGATGTATTGTTACTACAGTTTAGGTGAAGCTGTTACTGTTTGAATAAAAATAATAATAATGATAATATTATTAATTCCCTCTTGGTTGTCCTCCAGCGGCGCAAAGATCAAGAATGTGGAAGTGTCGTGGCCGAGCGGTTAAGAGCGTTCGAATCCCCAGCCGTGACACTGTGTCCTTGAGCAAGACACTTAACCATTGCTTCGTCCTTCGGATGGGACGTAAAGCCGTTGGTCCCATGTGTTGTGTAACGCATGTAAAAGAACCCAGTGCACTTATCGATAAGAGAAGGGGTTCGCCCCGGTGTTCCTGGTTGTGGCTGCTTAATGCGCCGTAGCACCTTGTAAACCCTTATAAGGTGCTAAATAATTGGGTCTCAGAATTCATCACTGCAATAACCTATCTTTCTGAAAGTTTGTATACATACTCAGTGCCTTGAGTACCTTGTTTGGTAGATACGTGCGCTATATAAGACTTCGATATTATTATTAAGAAAACAGTTCATCACTGTAACTATCTGATGTAAGTAACCCCCCCCCTTTTTTTCCACAGGTCCCTCATACCTATTTTTAAAATCATCATACCTTTGATCTTGCTATTCTTATTAATTGACCATTGTTAGTTGCATCATGATGCAACTTGCTCTCTAATCCTACCCTTTCATGTCTCCCTGCATTGTTGTCGAACAATACATTTACCACTTTTATGGTCCAGTAACCCTTCCTTTCATTCGAAACATCCTTTGTCCTCGCCACTTCACTCCTATTGGTTCATTGCCCCCAATATTGTTTCTGAAATAGGAACTTTGATTGGCTGTTATTTTCCCGCTTCTTTCTGGATCCTTTCCTTAATCCCTTTCCCCCTCTCTTTTTCTATAAATGGATATGTATTTGTTTGTACTTGTCTTATGCCTCTGAAGAAGGTCCGGATTGGATCGAAAGCTAAGGCCATCTACCCTATTCATTATATTATTAAGAAAACAGAATATAAAGTGAAGTTTGTGACTTACACATGGGTTTGACTTGTTGTAACAGTTCTTCCTGCTGCCAGATACAGCCTTTAGAGCCCTTAGCATCAAGCTGAGATTGAGGTGTCGGTAGGGACGTTGGTAAAATAGAGCTGACGGACATTGTGTTGTTCATTTTGGAACATTCCTCGCTCAGACTTGGGATGTTTAAATAATGAACGAGGACTATATCTGGGTTCTAGGACAGAAAGATGAAAACAGTTTTGGTATTTAATATAAATTAATTCATCTAAAAATTTCGAGATCTGTTGGTAAAGTAAGTTGAGGTACATATATTTTACAAATCACATTTTAATTATAAAAAAGTGGGGACTTTGAATTTTTTTGGGCAAAACTTATGCTCAGCAAAAATAGGTTACCAACCAAAATAATGTACATTTACCATTGCTTTGAGTGGCACCCCACTTATTTCTTGCTTTTAGCAAAGAATTTTTAAAAGCAGCAGCCGATTTCACGAAACTTTATGCAACTGCGTAAGTCCACTTGCGCAACGTTTATGGAGCAACTTGCGCAAGTGGACTTTAAATGCAGTTGCGTAAAGTTTCGTGAAATCGGCTGGAGAACTTTCTGCTATAAACAGCTTTTTGAAATTGGGCAGAGATTGTAAAATATTTGAGAATTCTCTAAATGATAATTTAGGATTCCTACCTGTAATAACCAGTAACTTCTCCTATGGAATGTTGGTATAAGAGCCGAGTGAACATAACTCCCATATATACACTGTCGAATAAAAAACCAAAAAACCAATTAGATTGTTGTAAATCGCAATATTACAGCATTCATAAGGCATACTCTACTGTAAGATGACTCATAACAAAGAGCGCCCTCTGTAGTTGTCTTAGAAGAGGTCGTTTTGCAATTTATCATAGGATAAAGTGTCTTGTTTCATACTGAACTGTTTTTTATTGTAGCAAGTTAACAGGTTGCATAGAGTCTGGATCTGGAGAAAAACCAAACTAATAAGAGCCAAACGAGAAGAGAAGATGATGAAGAAATTTCTGTTTTGTGGATTATTCCAGGGAAAACCCCACCAGTCAAGTATGGACTGAAAAACCAAATACACACAGTGCCCCCGGTGGGAATTGAATCGGGGTTCCCAGAGGTCGGAAGGTGAGGAAAGATACCAACCTGACCGCCCTGAATCGAGTATGTCATACTGTGTAAATGGTAATGTGTCTTTTGTTGTGAGGCCGGTGAAAGTTTTCGATCTAAAGTCAACTTGTCAAGCAACCACTTCAGAACCACCGTCTTACATTTATTAGTATTATATGTAAATAGATGGACATTTGCATTTGGGATAAAGAATATTAATAAGGGAATCAATGTGTGGTGTAGAGGTTTTGTAGTGGTTTATTAATCCCAATGAGGCCTGGTTCTTGATAATTTACCGAGACGAAGTCGAGGTAAATTATAAAGAACCAGGCCTCGGCGGGTTTAAACCACTAGTTGAAATCCGATTCAACACACGATTCCCATTCTTAAATACCTTTTCGGTCAAAAACATCATCACTTTTTGGCCAAAAAGTTAAATAAATGCAAAAATTATAATTGTTAAATGATTTCTTTCAACACAACACCCCTCCAGCTGTGAAATGGTAGAGCCCTCCACCGCCCTCGCATAAACAACTCCTTATAAGGGAATGCTGTGCGCATCGCGCGTATCGCCTGATGTGGCACAACTGTTTCAGCCGTTGCTCTCGCCCAATAGGAATGAAGAAACTGTCTTATAAGAACAGTTGCAAGGTCGCGTGTCACGCCCACGAATTAACACTTTTTACCGGTCATAAACAAAGGTTTATACACACCCACGTGACGCGCTCTCCACCAATAGGAATGGCGAAACTGTCTGAGATATTTATGAATTGGGTTTTTACATTTACACCAATGTGTGTAAGCACTGTATATTCAGTTGGAAAGACACTGCTCTAGCATTGAAAAGGTCAAGGGTTTGAATCCCATCTGAGTAATATGCCTGTATTTTTCTTTCACAGAGCTCGGGAAAGCTCGAGAGTATACAGTGCTAACACACAAAGTGTATCGGTGAAACCAAAATTAATATTGTAAATATCATCAACATGAAGTGTATATTTCTACCAAGCAGTAACTGCCCATGCTCACTGACCTCGACCCCTTGTATCTTAAGCTTCATATGATCCACCCGTGTTGTTCTCTCGTTTTTGCGTTTCTTCCAGATGTAGCCATCTCTCCGATATCGTACCTTCTTCCGATTGTACAAGATCATCGAGCCACTCTGAGGCCTAAATCAAAATAATAAAATAAAATAATGCCAATATGTACACCGCAAAATTAACAATTTATCACAGGGATGTGATAGGCTGTTGAAAAAAAAACCCTGAAATATGAGCACAAAGCGTGAAAGCTTGCAGGATTGAAGGCTTGCTTACATTCAATTCAATTCAATTTATTTATTTCATCACAGATTACAAGTAAAAAGTGAAAATTGTTTTCCCCGTGTGCACTAAAAAGAATCAAATTTGATACAAAAAAACATTACATTTTAAAAACACAGAATTAATTACAAAAAATTAGTATAAGCAATAAATAAACATACATTTATCTTTGGTTTTGAAAGTCCAACTCTGCAATCTGGGGTGTCCCATATGGTTTTATCTTCTTTATCTTCTTTTTTTTTGAGGAGGGGGGGATAAACAAAACAACCCGGAGAAATCATATCTCTGTTTTATAAAAGGGTTAAACAAAGACAACCTTACTAGAGTGGGATTTGAACCTGCAACCTCCGGACTAACAAGCCGGCGCTCTACCAACTGAGCTAATATTCCTAATGTTAGCAGTCTCCCTACTATGTCAATACATTTTTGTTTTGGGGTACCAGTAATAGCCATCCAACCTGTAACTACCCTAATGTAGTTGTGTGCATAGCACCTCAAACTGAAAAAAAAAACGAAAGATACATTGCATCTTCGAAAATCTTCGTACAAAATTTCAAGTAGGATTTGAAACTTTGCATGGTGGAAATACGTTATGGAAAGGTTTGCGGTAACACCATGTAATGACTATCTCTAAAATGAGTTGGGGTCGTTCTGAAAAGAACTGTTGGTTTCAACTCAACGTTTCGATCAGTATGCTCTGATCGTCTTCTGGAGAAAAGAAGACGATCCAGAAGACGATCTTCTCCAGAAGACGATCAGAGCATACTGATCGAGAATCGTCAAGTTGAAACCAACAGTTCATTTCAGAACAACCCCAACTCATTAACAGATAGTCATTACATGGTGTTACCGCAAACCTTTCCATAAAGAAATTTCAACAGAGAAAAACAAGCAAGAAACCTGACTCACTATTTTATTTTTATATCACACAAGTTAATTTAATTTCCTAAACCCCCCTTTCCCGGGCTTGGTTTTTATCAAGGAGACAATCTTGAATTGCTATTGTTCACCATGAAGGCAGACATTCCCACGTACTTGCCAATATCAAATACCACAACAGAAACCATGCCAACAACACCCTCAGCATTGCGCATAAACAGCGCCCTCGTGGGAGCTGGTATTTAGCGTGGAGTAGGGTGAGCCAGATATACGTGTACATACCTTGTTTTTGTGGAGGTGTTGAGCCATTGTTCGTGACAGTGAAAGCTGATCAGCCACGATGCAATCTCCTGCAGGGACGGATTGAAAGAAGGTTACTAAGTATCATGAAGGTGTTCCTAACACGCGGAAAATACGCACTTTGGTTGGCTATGAGCATTGCAGGATGAATTTATACTTTCAAACAATCTGCAAACTCTGCTACACAGGCAACAATTTTTTTAGAACTTGAGGTCTCGAAATCAACCATCTAATCGCACACAACTTCATGTGACAAGGGTGTTTTTTCTTTCATTATTATCTCGCAACTTCAACGACCAATTGAGCTCAAATTTTTTTACAGGTTTGTTATTTCATGCATATGTTGAGATACACCAAGTGAGAAGACTGGTCTTTGGCAATTACCAATAGTGTCCACTGCCTTTAATGTAGCTTATTATTATAAAGAGCTAGATGTAGCATGAAATTATTGCACTGGTTGATATGACGATCAATGTAGATGGTGTATCGCTCAATACGAGTTCTCATAAAGTGCTAGTCCAAGAATGGATTAATGGAGGCATAAAGCGCACTAAAAAAGAGGCAATATATCTAAAGTGGGTAAGTGGATAAGTTAAACCGACATATCACGGAAGCATCGGAAGCAATTGCCTCCTTGCTCCCGGGTCAATGCCTTCATGCCCATGAATTGCTACAAAAATTTAGAATGACCTCATATAGAGTGCTCTTTACCAAAGAGAAGATGCCTTGGTGCCCATGCCCTTTCTAAAAATCCAAAGAGGAAACATCGGAAGGCGATTGCCTCCTTACTCCCGGGTCAATGCCTTCATGCCCTTGAATTGCTACAAATATTTAGAATGACCTCATATTATAGAATGCTCTTTACCAAAGAGAAAATGCCTTGGTGCCCATGCCCTTTCAAAAATGAAGCATACAGAGTCCTGCATATATTCATGTATTATTTGCAAATATCATGTAGATCCGATACTGTATAATACAATTTCCAATAATAAAAAAAATGTGAATGTGAAAAGTAGAAAACCACCTGTGTACATATCATGTACATATTTATGTAAAATGTCATATTAGAAGTTTTTGTTTTCGTCTGCAACCAGCCCTGACCCTTCATAATATAAATTATAAATAGACACGCTGGATTTCCTTGTGCCACTAAGCACAGCATTCTGCGCTTAAGATAAAGTGTATGATTCTATGGGCCATATGTAAGCTTCGTCTGTAAGCAGTGCTACGAAATTAGGCATTGAATGTTTTATTTCATTTTGTTGGTCAAGGAAACTCCCAAATATGGTGCGTAAAGCGCTCGCCTCTCACAAAGGTGACCCCAGTTCGATTCCCGGCCAGGGCCATGTGTGAGTTGAGTTGTGCGTTAGTTCTCTGCTGTGCCACAAGGGTTTTCCAGACCATCCGGTTTTCCTCCCTCGGAAAAATCAAACACTTTCGATCTTGGCTGTGCTCCATGGTCATAATGGGTTGATGCGGCTGGCAGCCAAGGCGTAGCCGTGTCCTTTGCAATTCAGCTCTTAGAGCCCTGCGAGTAAGGATGATTAGCCTCCCAATTATTATATTATATTCTAAATGCTGCTGCAGGCGTGGTAGTTTTCAGGCAAGAAGACAATGTATTGGCTGTAGGCCTAAGTGCTAATTCTAGACCAATTAAAGTATAGTCACAGTAGTGCATGTACTGTAGCGAATAGATTCTGATCTGGGCGCTGTTTACTAATTGGTCCTCATACATGGAGTGTCTGGCTTATAACCCAAACTGCCATCAACAGAAAAAATGGATCAACAAGAATGACAACATAAACAGTATAAATTTACACGTACTTGCTAGTGCATAATATCACTTATTTAAAAGGTAACTTAAGTAGGTGGCGAGTTGGAATTCCATATGTAGACGTTTTACATTCCCTAGGTAGGCATCAAGAAGGAGTTTCAAGACACTCCTACACATGTATAAGACCCTCTCCAGATTTAAATTCACTCCTTGTCAACACAACAAGTTTCCATGCACACGGTGCCTTCGGGCAAATCCGTAGCCTCACATTACAGCATTTCAATGCGAAACCATGATGAATCTTACACAACGGAAGATGAAGATTATGTGTCTGAGGTAAGAGGAATCAATCCATTTCAGACGTTGGGACGTCAAGACAGCGACTCAAGACAGCGACTCAAGACAGAGCAGAGCGGCTCAAGAAGACGGAAATTTAATGCTAGTTGCCGAATCAGCGTCTTCAAAGGTTGGATTTTTCACCAACATTACGGAGCTCAAATCAAATCCGGTCACAATCATTGATTTCTTGACTCCATTGATTCCAGCAAAGTCTGGACAGTATTCAAACTAATTACGGAAAATTATGATTAAAGGCACTGGAAACCTTTGGTAATTGTCAAAGACCAGTCTTCTCACTTGGTGTATCCCAACATATGCATAAATTAACAGACCTGTGAAAATTTGAACTAAATTGGTCGTCTGTTACGAGAGATGGCGGAAGAAAAAACACCCTTGTCGCACAAGCTGTGTGCTTTCAGCTGTGGTCTCAAAGTCAATTTCAAATATTTTAGTGAGCAATCGCGTACTTCTTTCTCAAAAACTACGTTACAGAGGGAGCCGTTTCTCACAATCTTTTATACTATCAACAGCTCTAAAGTGCTTGTTACCAAGTAAGTTTTTATGCTGACAATTACATTGAGTACTTACATGTACCAATAGTGTCCAGTGCCTTTAACAGTAAGGCAATTACATGTGTAGGTACATTACATTATGTGCTTGGATTGCTAAAGAGCTTTTCCTTTTACAACATGTCCACATGTCAAGTGCAATCAAATTGAAATCCATTGCAAATTTTCATCACTCTTGGAATGAAATGATGAGATTTTCCGAAGGGTTTACACAGTCGATGAAAACCTCCAGAGGATGAGTGGAATCAGTCATTCAAATTCTTTAATTGAGGTCGTTCAGGAAAACTAAAGACTAAGTTATTGTTAATCATAAACCCATGCTCATTGGCATAATGGAATCTATTGCAAGGTAACCAATTTAAATTAAATCTGCTCATATTTAAAATGAGGATTGGTTCATTATCTATGTAATATGAAAGATATGGGGGATTATGTTTTTTAATTGAATCTTTTTTTCCTTGAGCTTACAAGATTTGACCAAGCTGGCTCAAAGCCAACTGAAATGCTTTAGAAATGACATCAGCATGGTGTACGCACAACCTATGTAGATAAAATCTCGATGCAAAAACATTTATTCAGAATACACTAGTGATGTAACTTAAGAAGAGCTCTTGCCAAGTACCACACAATACAATGCGTCATACATCACTCATTACAAACATTACCGTATATATATATTTGGTTTGCAGTAACACCATGTGTGTATCTACTTGCCAGGTAAAGTTTGTTCTTTAGAGAACTGTCGTGCTATATATTCTACTACCGCGAAGTAGACTTGTTGGATTGTTCGGAAGACTTCTCAGTTCTGAAAAGAACTGTCCTGCTTTTTGACTACTACCTGAGCGTAAGATATAGACAATAACTGGCTGGGACTACTACTTTAATAGCGGAGTGAGTTCTTTGGTCTCCAATTATGACGTAACATGGAAAAGTCCAGCATGACAAAATGTTGTCAAGTCACTTAGTACATTTCTACCTCCATGGTACATTGTACCATTAGTGTCAATCTAGACTCTTTCTCAAGTTTCAATTTGTTGTTCAAGTCATGGATACTAGGCCAACATTAATCTATAGTCTCTTCTCAAGTTGCACTGCATGTTGTCAGAGAAACTGGTACAGTACCAGTGTGTACATGTACATCTAGTCTCTTTTCAAGTTGACAAAATGTTGTCAAGTCACTTGGTACCATTAGTGTTAATCTAGTCTCATCTCAAGTTTACAGTTGTTGTTCAAGTCATGCATACTGTGCCAACATTAAAATCTATAGTCTCTTCTCAAGTTGCTGCATGTTGTCATAGTAACTGGTACAGTGCCAGTGTCAATCTAGTCTCCTCTCAAGTTGCTGACCCATCTTTGTCCATGTTGTCACAGAAGGGTCCTGGATTTCCCAGTAGAGGGATCTTATTACGCCGGATAGTATTTCGTTTTAGTAGAGAGTGGGTGGAAAGAAGATACCATTTACGTTGTTCACACTGCACAGCGAGCGGAAACATCGATAGTGTTTTATCAATGTGTTCATTGAAGATAGTGAAATTTGTGTTGTTAGGAATGAGATAAGATTTGATTTATAAATCTTGAAGAGGCGTCAACACAAGGGTTGGGATTGAAAAGTGAAATCTCAATTACCCTCAAGTCAGATGCTTAATTGGGGACATACATACAATAATGTATAGCAAGCATCATACAAAATAGCCCAGATTTTCAAAGCAAGATTATTGAGCCAATGTATTCAAGTGTGAAGTTAATTATTCCTTGGTTTTTCCCTCACTTTTTGAAGTGACAACGATTCCGGCCCTATATTGTTCCCAGCAGCCATTCAATGTTGGCTCTCATGCCCCGTTTGTAACATGTGAGACTGCTTTTCATTTCATATGTCCGGCATTTTTCCCCTACTCCCTTATCCTTACGCACAAAACTTACATCAAGTAAACATCAATGTTAATTTGTAACCCTGTATAATCAGCGCCATGGGGCAGCTTAAGAAGAAAAAGTTGCTGAGCACAAAATAATTATGCTTACCAACAAAAGCTTACCAGCCAAAATAGCATTCCCACGGTACCAGTTGTCACTGGTGTCCTGCTTATTTTTGCTTAGCAGAAAATTTCTAATCAATATTTGCTGCTTTAGCAATTAGCATCTCTGTGTATAACCCTTCCTATATAACCTTGTATTACTCAGGCACTTCTCTTTCTTAGGATGAGGAGAGAGACCTTTAAGATACATCTGCTCTGTGTGAGGTAAATCCGTTTAGCCTTCTTACACCAGTCAAGGCCTGCATGTAAGAATGTCACAAGAAAATCTCTTCCGACATTGTATTAACAAGATTTCATTTTCATATCACAGCTATGGGTTGGACATGATGCAGTTTGCATCTTGAAGTCCCTTGTACATGTACAACTGTAGGGCATGTATACATTATACAGTAGAATGTAGACTTTGGGACAAGTCAGTAAATGTCAATTTTTTTTGTCATTCCCGCGACACTGGCGACATATTCTCGCGAGATTGCTGGCCCCCGCGAGACTACTGCTCTCGTGCTGTGCAGTCAATGGGGGTAGTAGTCGACAGCCAGCAGCTTGGCACGAGAGCAGTGATCTCGCGAGAGCAGTTTTCGATCGCAGAGACCTGAATCATTACACCACCACCACCGACTCAACTTTATAACCTCGACAGACCATTAATGACTTGTACACAAGTCTAAGTAGAACGCTACTATAATGGATTGGGTCCATGAAGTTTGTTTGGTATGGCGGTCGTTCAGTATACATGTAGCGATTATGACACTGAATGATCTACATGTAAGCGAAATCCATGACCAAGGTGTGTCATAGCTGAGCGTTCTGATACACCAGACTCAAGCTCTTGTGTTCTAGGGTTTGAGTCCTAGCTGCTCATAGCACCTGTTCGTCAGAACAGCTATTTGGTTCAGATTATTATTTAAAAAAAACCTTTATTTCTGCCTTAAAACTGTTGACTTAACACAAGAATTTCTGACCAGCATATTGTGCATTTATAAAAAGAGACAGTTTATAAGCAACTCCAATCCAAGACTAATCTGTGTCTATCAAACCACTGAAGAAACCAACCAGAAAAAAACATATTTGATTTAGGACAATCAAAATATCAACATTCCTTCATGACCCCACCCTAAATTCTGTCCTCTCTCTTTTGCTTTGGGGTCGAAATTTGCATAAAATTAGCGCCCTCTCGAGTTTCATTAAATCTGGCAAACTTAAAGCTGCACACTAAATGTCTGCATTTAATGCAAAATACAACAACAAATATGCATCTGGGGGTCTGAATTTGAATCAAATTGGCGCCTGTCTAGTTTATTGCTCCATGATCAGCCACACAACCCAACCTCCAGCAAACTTAAAGGTGCAACCCGCACACGGCAAAATATGAGACAGTGTTAAAAAACACGAATTTGGAAGTCAGTATTCTCGGATCATCTTCAGGAAAAGTATGTGTAGACTGTAACTGATGGAGTTGGGTTGGGGTCAGGCAGAAGAGCTTTAGACTACAGACTTCTTCTGTTTTGTTCTGTTCATGTTGTCTATCAGTGGGACCACTAAGAAGGCGCTCTCTTTCTAAGATGTATTCAGTAAAGCAAGATGCATTACCTAATTTGAATCCACCTGCCCCCAGTAGACACTCAAGGACTTGGTTCAAGTAATCAGCTGGCTTGGTATTGTATATTTAATGTAATACCTTCCACGTACATCTGCCGGTCGCTGATCAAACACACACAAACACACACACACACTAGACTCAAAGGTGTTAGTCCCAGGACAGAAGGACTGGAGGATTCAAGGTCCTTTCTGCTTCAAGTCAATAGAAAGCTTGTTACGATAGCAAGTAATTAATAACAAAATAAAACATTTATAAGAATTGCTTCTGCAAAGGTTCGCTATTTCAATTTACTGTGAAATTGTGTGTGAAGTTACCGTCTGTACTCCAATGGAAATTATTTTGGAAATTGGAAAAGTCATCTGAAGCTTGTTACGATAGAAAATACATGTCATAACAAAATAAAACGTTTATAGTATAGCAAATGTAATGTGCAAGTTCATTGTGTGGGAAAAGTAACCGTCTCTACTCCAACTCTTATAAAACGTTTATAGCAAATGCAATGTTCAAGTTCATTGTGTGGGAAAAGTAACCATCTCTACTCCAACTCTTATAAAACGTTTATAGCAAATGCAATGTGCAAGTTCATTGTGTGGGAAAAGTAACCATCTCTACTCCAACTCTTATAAAACGTTTATAGCAAATGCAATGTGCAAGTTCATTGTGTGGGAAAAGTAACCGTCTCTACTCCAACTCTTATAAAACGTTTATAGGAAATGCAATGTGCAAGTTCATTGTGTGGGAAAAGTAACCGTCTCTACTCCAACTCTTATAAAACGTTTATAGCAAATGCAATGTGCAAGTTCATTGTGTGGGAAAAGTAACCGTCTCTACTCCAACTGTTATAAAACGTTTATAGGAAATGCAATGTGCAAGTTCATTGTGTGGGAAAAGTAACCATCTCTACTCCAACTCTTATAAAACGTTTATAGGAAATGCAATGTGCAAGTTCATTGTGTGGGAAAAGTAACCGTCTCTACTCCAACTCTTATAAAACGTTTATAGGAAATGCAATGTGCAAGTTCATTGTGTGGGAAAAGTAACCGTCTCTACTCCAACTCTTATAAAACGTTTATAGCAAATGCAATGTGCAAGTTCATTGTGTGGGAAAAGTAACCATCTCTACTCCAACTCTTATAAAACGTTTATAGCAAATGCAATGTGCAAGTTCATTGTGTGGGAAAAGTAACCGTCTCTACTCCAACTCTTATAAAACGTTTATAGCAAATGCAATGTGCAAGTTCATTGTGTGGGAAAAGTAACCGTCTCTACTCCAACTCTTATAAAACGTTTATAGCAAATGCAATGTGCAAGTTCATTGTGTGGGAAAAGTAACCGTCTCTACTCCAACTGTTATAAAACGTTTATAGGAAATGCAATGTGCAAGTTCATTGTGTGGGAAAAGTAACTGTCTCTACTCCAACTGTTATAAAACGTTTATAGGAAATGCAATGTGCAAGTTCATTGTGTGGGAAAAGTAACCGTCTCTACTCCAACTGTTATAAAACGTTTATAGGAAATGCAATGTGCAAGTTCATTGTGTGGGAAAAGTAACTGTCTCTACTCCAACTCTTATAAAACGTTTATAGCAAATGCAATGTGCAAGTTCATTGTGTGGGAAAAGTAACCGTCTCTACTCCAACTCTTATAAAACGTTTATAGGAAATGCAATGTGCAAGTTCATTGTGTGGGAAAAGTAACCATCTCTACTCCAACTCTTATAAAACGTTTATAGGAAATGCAATGTGCAAGTTCATTGTGTGGGAAAAGTAACCGTCTCTACTCCAACTCTTATAAGCATTGAGGTATATAGTTGTGAATTATTTGATCAGTTTCAGTTTCTAAAATTCTCAAAGTGTTTATCTAGTCTCTCTGTGTAGGATTTAGTTCTGATAAGATCTTAATCTGCTTAGCTCTGAAAAAACTTGTCCTCATAAAGAACGTGTCCTGATGAAGAACTTGCCCTGCTAAAGAACCTGTCCTGCTTAAGAATTTGTCCTGCTAAAGAACTTGTCCTGCTTATGTTAATTTTTAATTTTAAAAGTAAAACCAGTACAAAACCAAAAACAGTTTGATTATAAGTCCACTTCAAATGTGGTTTTCTAAAAAACACATATTTTTGGCTGAAAGACTAAATCGCCACTTCGTAAAAGTGGCGACAATGTACATGTTATAGATGTTATAATAGATGTTAATTTGCATCGGGGATAAAGAATATTAATTTTGTACATGTTGTACGCTCTCTCAAATAAACAGTAATGCCTCAACTAATGTTCAATCATGAAATCAAATTGACATATTTCTAGTTGATTGATTTGAACAGAATGCCAAATGATTTGATCTACACACTACTTACTACACATGCTGAACACCAAGAGCATTTTGACACTGACCATGGGTCGCCATATTTCTCTCCTTGGTGTTTATAATAAACTACCAAGTGTTTAGAATGACAAGTCACAGAAATTCATGTTGTTCAAATAGAATGACTGAGCGCACATGACAGAGACAAGACAAACAAGGGATATGAAACAAGATATCTATTAATCATTAAAGGCACTGGACACTATTGGTAATTACTCATAATAATTGCTAGCATAAAAAAACTTACTTGGTAACGAGCAATGGAGAGCTGTTGATAATATAAAACATTGTGGGAAACGGCTCCGTCTGAAGTAACGCAGTTTTTGAGAAAGAAGTAATTTCCCCCTCAAATAATAAAATACTTCAGCCGAAGCCTGACATTATGCATCTGAAAGCACACAAAGTAAAGCAACAAGGTTTTTTTCCTGCATTAGTCTCTTGCAAATTAGACGACAAATTGAGTCCAAATGTTCATAGGTTTGTTATTTTAAGCATTTGTTGGGATACACCAAGTGAAAAAACTGGACGTTGACAATTACCAAACGTGTCCAGTGCCTTTAAGGATGTTTTGTTTTATTTTATGTTCAACACCATATGGTTTTGGTTATGTTGCGCTGTCGCTGCTTCTGTAGTATTATTAAAAAGTTTGATCTCACCCGTCGGTGAATTCTTGGCCGATAGCGGAAGTGAGGGTTATCATTTTTCATCAAGCTCATTGAAATAAAGACAGGGTTATCTTTCAGGAATGTGAACATCATCTGGGAACAAGTTAGTAGGATGTCATTGATAAAATACCTTGCCAGGGTTCAACCTTAACACCTTGGCTGCTAAAAATTGCAGTACTACAGTTTAGAAGTTCACTTATAAATCATTACATCATGGGTGTTCTTGAAAACTATCTGAAAACTATCACTGACTTTATACTAGAAGCAGTTTCAGATTACTGATGGAAAGTCGTTGAAGTACGATATCATTTCACTATCTTCAGTTGAGGAGTTCACTTTTGTAACTCTAGAGATTCAAAGGAAATAGTTCAAGTAAAATGGAAATCTGCGGAGGTCTCGCATGTATTACATTGCAGGCCTGATACTTCACGGAGGCAACGAAGGCGAACCCTTGAAATGCTCCAGTAGAAATTTGCAATTTCATCATAGGGTGCCCTTTACCAAGAAAAAACTGCCTTGGTGCCCTTGCCCTTCCAAAAACTGCCTTGGTGCCCTTGCCCTTTCAAAAAATGCCTTGGTGCCCTTGCCCTTTCAAAAAATGCCTTGGTGCCCTTGCCCTTTCAAAAACTAAGCATACAGCCCTGTTACATCGATATTGTTAGGGACTTTTGGTTTCTGTTTCCATTGCTTTGAGATGATTAGCATTGTGCACTGCCTACTTCAATATGTGTATTGTCCTCGACATGCACGCTGTACATATGTAGTTTTAGAAATATTGTAGTTCTGGCAAAATATCAAGACTAAACATTGTGCCCTCTGCACAGCAAATGTTTTTTTTAGTAACAGCTGAGGCATTGTGCATACAAGGGAAACTGTTCATAAGCCTTTTTGAGGTATGGCAGACACAATGCTACAACACTGTAAAGTTGTGGTAAATTTGTGTGTATTGACCATAGAAATAGAACGTTCATGTGTATGTTATTCAGTTAAGTGCGCATTTTAGGCGACGCGGCGTTTACACGTAAACTTAATGACCACCAACATGGTGAGCGTGGCATCAGTCGCGGCGTGCGACGCGTGCGTATCGGGTCCGCCATACCTCAAAAAGGCTTATTGCAGTTTGTTCAAAACAATTCGGTTTTGATAAACTGTACACTTTCACAGTCTTTATTCGAAAAGATCAATGTATCACACACATGTAACTATTTACAATAATTAAATCGGGGACTTTTGGGACACTTGGTGGCAGCAGACTTACCAGGTAAAATCCATCGTTCTCGGTCATGTGCGCATGCTCAGAGCTACATAAACAATGGACAATTACCTGGTAAGTCTGCTGCCACCTAGCGTTCAAAAGTCTCCTATTGGAGAATGATTTAAAACTGAAGATATTTCACCAGAATCGACAGTCATATTTTTGAAGACAATCATATCTCAGTTAAGCCTCAGTATCAGGAAATTTGGTTCCAATATCAAGGTTGCAATTAAAAAGGCTTTCAGATTGAACAATATTAATTTAGTTCCAATCATACTTCCTGGCTTTCACTAGGCCACTATCAGTTTGATACTTCAGGAACCAGCTGTCAAATTATTCAGTAGTATGGAAATCAAACATCCATTACGGAGGATAAAGGGATAAAGATGATTCCATGATGCGAAAAACATGTTTGGGATTTCAGTTCAGTCTCGGTTACTTAGCGTGTCGCCATGGTCGCGGCTGGGCAGTCTAGAGTATTAAGCTCAAATTCGGATGGCCGATTTGTCAGCAGGTGGGTTCGAATCCTGGTTTTGACACTTGTGGCCTTAAAGACACTGGACACCTTTGGTAATTGACAAAGACCAGTCTTCTGACTTGGTGTATCTCTCTCAACATATGCACAAAATAACAAACCTAAGAAAATTTGAAATCAATTGGTCGTCAAAGTTGCGAGATAATAATGAAAGAAAAAACACCCTTGTCAGGCAAAGCTGTGTGCTTTCAGATGCTTGATTTTGGGACCTCAAAATCTAATTTTTATGTCTCGAAATCAAATTTGTGGAAAATTACTTCTTTCTAGGTTATTTTTTATGATGCTTATACACATTATTGTATGTCCCCAATTAAGCATCTGACTTGAGGGTAATTGAGATTTCACTTTTCAATCCCAACCCTTGTGTTGACTCCTATATTTCAAAGTCAAATGAAAATTGGACGGCTCTTTTTCAATCTGGTTAAAATCCAGAATCCAATTACAAACATCTGGGTGGAGGGAAAACATTGTTGAGCGACCTCCCTCTTTGATATAAACACAACCAAAGTTATCTCAAGACCCAAATTGATTTTTACTGTAAAGCCAACAACTCCTCTTAGATGTTTACCCGCCTGTGATTGAAAAGCCGGGGGAATTACAAAAGGAGACGTATCTATAGGCCAACAGAAGGACGATGATATTTGTCGGGGCGGATTATTTACCAATGACTTCAGTTACATCCTTTGCGTGTAGATTAAGAAAGGATTGGATTGAGAATATGATCATAATAATAATAACTTGCCAGACTTCCTGTTTAATTTAAAAGTAAATTTACATAATTATGTGCATTGATAGATACATGTACTGCATACTGGGGTGGATTTCACAAAGGTAGTCCTAACTTAGGACTGGTCCTATCTCTCAGCATTGCCTAGGACTAGTCCTAAGTTAGGACTACCTTTGTGAAATCCACCCCTGTACATGTAGTAAAGTATGATAGAGAATTCAATGCCAAAATCAAAAAATCATATGTTCAAAGTTTAATAAGGTTTCTTAAAAAAACACCCCACAACTTTATTGAAATATTTGGCCACTGTAGAATACCTTTGTTTGTTTGTTTGTTTGTTTGTTTGTTTGTTTGTACAACACAGACACCCATTGCAATTACAGTTTGAAGTTCTTAGATAGAAGTGACTAAGGTACTGGCCTTCCTCCCTGCCCTGTTCACTGCCTTGGCGCCCCTTGAAATGAAATTGCTGAATAAGATATTTGCCTTGCCCCTACATACAAAAGGAAAGTGTCATACCCGAGTTTGTAAACCCAAATACGTTATCAACAAGATAAATAATAACAACTTCCCAGAGAAACTTTCAAGCTGGAAATTCATCTTCAAGCATGTCAAGAGGGCAAGGCTTTTTCATTTTGCAAAGGGAACTTTCATTAGAAAGCTTTTAAACGGGCAACAAGGGTAAGACCAAGGCAACATAGACCAAGGCAAAAAAGACCAGGGCCTTTGTGCAATTCCAGGCATGTAAAAATAACTTTGTATTTTCTTCATGAGAATATTCTTCAGGCAAAGAGAGAGAGAGAGAGAGAGAGAGAGAGAGAGAGAGAGAGAGAGAGAGAGAGAGAGAGAGAGAGAGAGAGAGAGAGAGAGAGAGAGAGAGAGAGAGAGAGAGAGAGAGAGAGAGAGAGAGAGAGAGAGAGAGAGAGAGAGAGAGAGAGAGAGAGAGAGAGAGAGAGAGAGAGAGAGAGAGAGAGAGAGAGAGAGAGAGAGAGAGATCATTTTAAAGGCAGTGGACACTATTGGTAATTACTCAAAATAATTATCATCATAAAACCTTTCTTGATTATGAGTAATGGGGAGAGGTTGATAGTATAAAACATTGTGAGAAACAGCTCCCTCTGAAGTGACGTAGATTTTGATAAAGAAGTAATTATCCACGAATTTGATTTCGAGACCTCAAGTGTAGAATTTGAGGTCTCGAAATCAAGCATCAGCAAGCACACAAATTCGTATGACAATGGTGTTTTTTCTTTCATTATTATCTCGCAACTTCGACAAACGATTGAGCTCAAATTTTCACAGGTTTGTTATTTTATGCATATTATGTTGAGATACACCAACTGTGAAGACTAGTCTTTGACAATTACCAATAGTGTCCACTGCCTTTAAAGAGTTCTCAGACTCAAATTTAACATCTCAAGAATGGTCGAGAAAGAAACAGACATCTTTGAATTCAGAGCACACCCGTCACCTTCTCTGTTTCCGTATCTTCAATTTCAGGAAACGGTACATTGATAAAGTTACTCTGTTGATAAATCTGTCTTGCTCGGCCTACCCCGGCTACCGTCGATTGCAAACGTCACTTTCACACGACCTTATCAATCAAAACAAATCAAGTGTAGCGTTCAAATTTGTGCTGGCCGTTCTAGCAAATACGGAACTTTGGTGCGGGTGCTTAGAGGTCATGTTTCTCTGGATGTTCGTTCTTTCGTCAGCTTACATGTTTTCTTGAAACATGTGAGTGAGGGATGTTTTTTGTTAAATGTGGTGGGGGAAAAAATGTGATATAAATGTCCTTTAGTTGTTTTTCTCCGGTTGGAAGAGTCTGATGGAAGAATTTGATGGAATTGAGTTGAGAAGGTGAACTATCCACATCTGGTAAACATGTGTATTAACTTGAACCTCGCACAGAAAAATGTACAGAAGTACAGGTAGAGTGTAGAGTCTACATATCATTACATAATGTCTCCTCTGTTCCTAGTAAATGTACTACATGTATCTTTTAAAGGGACTGGACACTACATGTAAATTACTAAAAATAATTGTTAGCATAGAAACTTACTAGGTAACGAGCAATGGAGAGCTGTTGGAAGTATTAAACATTGTGAGAAACGGCTCCCTCTGAAGTAACACAGTTTTTGAGAAAGAAGTAATTTATCACTGAAATATTTGAGTTGAATGCAAGAACTTTTTATTACATTGTACATAGTCTGGACACGCAGTATAATTTAGTCTGTATTTTAAATGTAACCTGTACAGTGTACATACATGGCAGATATCCGCTGTTGGGTATCGAATAAATCAATACAAATTAAATAAATAAATATACCTGTACGGATTTCCTAATACACAGCCCTTGTACGCACATTTTGTTCATCTCCAAGAAAAACAAAAACAGCTGTTGCAATTAATCCCTAACATAAACTCCAGTGAGCCAGGAATCAACTTGGGCAGTCACTCCCCAACCAATATCATCCAATCGCACAAATTAAATTGGAAAACCATGTTGCATAGTACGTAAGTACATGTAGCTACTGTTAATAAAAATGTGTGAAGTATAAATTCCACTCAGCCTGACCAAAGCTTGGTTAGGGAAACAGGGGCCTTGTGATCCTGCCGATCTAGCAGGCGTACAATCAAGGCCATGTTGCATCTGTTAGTTGGACATCTCACGCCAGGAGGCAGCGAAGGAGGCATATTGCCCAGGCCACTACGGGAATGAGGTTATTGGAGCAAGAAAAAAGCTGTCAATACATCCGCTGGGTTACCACGGCGAAGTATCAACAAGGTGGAGAGTAAACTATCAGGCTACATCCAGGTCACCGTGGTAATTGCTTCTTAGCAACGGCTACTCAATCAGAAAATCCACATGTATGCTACAGATGAGATATTGATGTGCATCACTTCACAACCATCTTATCTCTTTACAATAAATTTGAGACAATTTCAGTATTATTTTCTTGCACTTATGATTACCCAATTTATACTGTCACACTCGGCAACGTTTAATACCCATGAGTTGGTGTGCTCAGTTGTGTAGCTATGGTAACTCTGGAAGTTAAAATTTTGTTTGGGTTAAAAGTGTCTAAATCCTGCTTTACAAAAAAAAAAAAAAAATTCTCTCAGCATCAAGGATTTTGTTGTCACTCAAACATCAGGTCTCATACTTCATAGAGGCGATGGAGACAATTGCCTTAATGCCCCCTAGTAATGCCCTTTGAAATGTCTAGTTACTTCATTGAGTTGCCCTTTATACCATCTGAAGGAGAATCCTGGTAAAGACTTGGTCTCCCGGGAATGAAGTATCAGACTTACGCTTCTGAGAAACAGACTGGGGACCCTGGGTATGAGTTGCATCTTAAAGGCACCGGACACGTTTGGTCACTGTCAAAGACCAGTAATCTCACTTGGTGTTTCCCAAAATATGCATAAAATAACCAACCTGTGAACATTTGGGCTCAATTGGTCATCCAAACTGCATTGAGAATAATGGAAGAAAAACACCCCTTGCATTACTGTGTCTTCTTTTTAGGATGCATAACAAAAGGCTTCAGCTGTACTGAGACTTTTATTATTCAAGCGAGAAATTACCTCTTTCTCAAAAACTACGTTAGTTCAGAGTGAGCAGTTTCTCACAATGTTTTATCATTTTAAAAACAAACAGCTCTCCCTTTCTCATAACACCAAGTAGGTAAATTTTATATGCTAACAGCTATTTTGAGTAATTACCAATAGTGTCCAGTGCCTTTAAACATGCCGCTTCTTCAGATTCCTCTATCAATTTTGGTGCATTGAACTCTAACCACACCTTTAGCAATATGAGTTAATAATAGATGACAGCCGCCAGTGTGTCTTATTACCCAAGGGACATCTAGTGACTCAAGCATCTGAGCATGGTCTCTACTGTATTGTACCTACTGTTAACAACGCTGCACATCACTTCAAGACCATTCAAGAGTTTCCGGTAAATCATGATGGGTTTTAGGTTTCAGAGAGACTTGGCCTTAATGAGTTTGGCTTTACAGCATCTTACACAATGTCTTAAATAAAAATTGAAGCTATTTTTCTAAAAGCCATTGGACCCTTTCGGTACAGAAAAAAAAAAAAAAAGTTCACAGATTTACAAATAATTTACAGGGTTTACAGAAGGTAATGGTGAAAGACTTCTCTTGAAATATCAGTCTATGAAATGCTGTACTTTTTGAGAAAACGGTAAAACAACGAGAATTACGGATTTGTTATAAACACATGTCATGATACGGCGAAACGCGCGAAAACAGGAGTGGGTTTTCCCGTTATTTTCTCCCGACTCCGATGTCCGATTGAGCCTAAATTTCCACAGGATTGTTATTTTATACATAAGTTGTGATACACGAAGTGTGGGACTTGGACAATACTGTTTACCGAAAGTGTATAATGGCTTTAAGCACGATGTAGAAATCAAACAACAACAGACATTCTTGACAGTTGATCTACTGTATGTTTTAAAAACCCAAGGGAGAGTATGTAGGCCCCTATACAGAAAAAAATTAGTGATCGAAAAATCTTACTTGGTAAAAACAATTACCTTGCTCTATGATAAAAAGCACTGGAAAGCTGATGATAGCATTGTTAGAAACGACACCCTTTGAGAGAAAAGCTCGGTAAAAAACTAAAATGTCACACAAAAATGTGAATCTGAGAAAGGCTTCAGGCATCTGAACACACACAAATTTTATTCAACAAAGGTTTTTAATTCTTAATTTTTCACAATTCGTTGAAACAAGGGTTTTTATTCTTCATTTTTTCTTGCAACTTCAAAACCAATTGAGCCTAAATGCATGATTGGAATACCCTTCTTTGACATTTATCAAAAGTATAGGCTACCCTGCCTATAATTTGGCTTCGCTTTCCAAGAAGAAAGAAAAGGTAATTCCATCAAAGACTACATGGAAGTATCACTGATCAGGGTAAACAGTTAAAGACAGGTAAAATGGAGGCAATCACCACTGAAGCCTCCAGAAAACCAAACTGCTCAACTTTATAGGTATTTCTGCTTCGCAAGTATTGTAGGACATGTAGGATGCGCAAGTATTGTAGGACATGTATGATGCGCAAGTATTGTAGAACATGTAGGATGCGCAAGTATTGTAGGACATGTAGGATGCGCAAGTATTGTAGGACATGTAGGGTGCGCAAGTATTGTAGGACATGTACAATGTAGGATGCGCAAGTATTGTAGGACATGTAGGATGCGCAAGTATTGTAGGACATGTAGGATGTGCAAGTATTGTAGGACATGTAGGATGCGCAAGTATTGTAGGACATGTAGGATGCGTATACTTAGCACTGCAGTGTACAATACTGATAATACTAACAGCTGCTAATACTGAACCGTATAAACCCCTATAAATAGGCCCACTTCTCGCTTCTCTTCAGTCTCCTGATGATGACTAGAGCAAGCTAGTCGAAACATTGAGACCAGCTTAAAGGCAGTGGACACTATTGGTAATTACTCAAAATAATTGTTAGCATAAAACCTTACTTGGTGACGAGTGATGGGGAGAGGTTGATGGTATAAAACAGTGTGAGAAACGGCTCCCTCTGAAGTGACATAGTTTTCGAGAAAGAATTAATTTTCCACGAATTTGATTTAGAGACCTCAGATTTAGAATTTGAGGTCTCAAAATCAACCATCTAAACGCACACAACTTCATGTGACAAGGGTGTTTTTTCTTTCATTATTATCTCGCAACTTCGACAACCAATTGAGCTCAAATTTTCACAGGTTTGTTTATTTTATGCATCTGTTGAGATACACCAAGTGAGAAGACTGGTCTTTGACCGTTACCAATAGTGTCCAGTGTCTGTTAGAACTCACTTCGCAGTACGGCAGTTAATAACGATCATATAAGCCAAAGTAGTAGTCCAAGCCAATTTACTAAGCATGGCAGTTCTGTCCAGAACTGAGAAGTCTCCCAAATAATCTGATAAATCTACTCCGTAGTAGTAGAATATAAATGGCAAGACAGTTCTCTAGCAAAAACTGCACCTGGCAAGTACATATTGAGAATTTTATGAAGTTGGAATTTTTAGTCAAAAATCAGAAAAATGTGCCATGCCGGCATTGCCAAATTTTCACACACATGGTGTTACCGCAAACCAAATGTATACTGTCATACTGTACTGAAGTTATAAAATAATTATTGACATATTTACATAATGGCTGCAATGTACATAATGTTATACAAGATTCCAATGAATTTGACTGCCAAGGTCACGTTTAACATTTCAACAAGAGTGTCTGCCGCTTACAGACAAAGTCAAGTTGGAATAATTTACCCAACTGGAGTCGAGAAGTCTAGATTGAAGTTGTCAACAGACACAGCATTTCGTGTAGGGCTTGAAAATATGAATAAACCAGTCAAACTCTTTGAGAAAGACTCTGCGAGGGTCGAAACTAATTGTTTGCATTTTATACGGTTATACCATCCGTCCTTTTGTTTGCAACAGCTTTTCTCAGAAAATATACTTGACACACAAAACATGACCTTTTTGAAATTCATACACCCAACTCAGAAATAAAATGCTGAGCAATTTGTTTCGAAGTGGAAAGTTTTGCTCGCCGGCGCTCGGCGACGGGTGAGAAATTGGCCCCCTACTGGTGCCATGGTAATGGAGGATGATCTCGACTGATAATTATGGATGGAATTAATGGCATCTTTGGTTGATGTTGCCAACGCGGCTGGCGTAAGACTCGCCGTGTTGCCATCAGGGACGTTAACAGCGTGTTTTCCTTTCATTAGCCCAAGTGGTATTTCGCTAACGAGCGGCAAATGAACTTTGCGATCGGAGCATTATAGATATCCTTGGTGTTAAGGAGGTACTTCAGTTATAAATTATACTTTACAGTAGGATTCAGTGCTCTGGGAATATTGCTGGTTTTAGAGTAGGGACATGCCGATGGCTTTAAATTCATCTCATTTCAAATGCATTTATTCAGACTAAAGGGTTGTCAGTTTCAAATGATAAAAGGCTTGAAGCTTGCTTTTTTGTTTCGAGCATTCATTGACATCTTTTGGAGTCGTTGAAATATGAAGTCCCCCCTGTACCATATGTTCTACACGTCTCTGCATGTTTAGGACGGCCTCAACACTACATTTCTACCGTGACTGCATTTTTAAAGGCAGTGGACACTATTGGTAATTGTCAAAGACTAGCCTTCACAGTTGGTGTATCTCAACATATGCATAAAATAACAAATCTGTGAAAATTTGAGCTCAGTCGGTCATCGAACTTGCAAGATAATAATGAAAGAAAAAACACCCTTGTCATACGAAGTTGTGTGCATTTACATGTAGATGGTTGATTTCGAGACCTCAAATTCTAAACTTGAGGTCTCGAAATCAAATTCATGGAAAATTGCTTCTTTCTTGAAAACTACGTCACTTCAGAGGGAGCTGTTTCTCACATTGTTTTATACTATCAACCTCTCCCCATTACTCGTTACCAAGTGAGGTTTTATGCCGATAATTATTTTGAGTAATTACCAATTGTGTCCACTGCCTTTAACGCTACATTTTTACCGTGACTGCATTTCTAAGTAGTCTCACAGCCAAACTCTAGCCCTAGATACTTCTTTGCCAGGTGTTGTGATCAGGCCTAGGGTGTTTTCTCATCTCGCTGATGGATCCACCAATCCTCATCCCACAGATGGTGTGCCCAAATTAATTTCAACGTCTGTAAAATGTTTGTCAATGTTTAAGTTGTCCTCCTTCGCTGTTTATGTACGGAGGCTTTTCTGCGTGGTTTGTACAGACCTACATTGTGCATGTAGGTCAATTTTGTAACACACATAATTGGATTTGAGTTCTCGGGACTAAATTGCCTGGACTTAAATTAAATGGAGCGCAGTAATACATTAGGGATTTTGTACATCATGCGCTCATGTACAGTTTCATGGCGCATTATACTGATGCCCTTGTTCTATTTTTTTTATAAAAGTACTCTAATGGCATAATTAACTCGTAAGACAAGCCAGAAATGGATTCTTAAACCAACAATGAACTTGTCAATCCACTTGAGGCAATTATTCAGGCAAGCAGTTCCAGGCAGTCGTGAAGAAACAATAATTATTCAGCTTTCTATTTTCACACAATCTACAGTAAGTGAGAATTGCAACACTCTCTTTAGAAAAAAGTGCCACCAAAGTGTTCCGTTTTTGCTCGCAGTGCAGTTGCTCGCTCTTTGCAAACAAATTGATGTGTGTGACAAGGCCATAATATGCAGACACTGTAAGGCCTGTTTGCTGTGTTTTTCGAAGGAGCAAGGGCACCAAGGCATTTTCTCTTTGGTTAACGGGGGAACCCTATGAGGAAATTGTCAATTTCTACTGTAGCAACTCAAGGGCACCAAGGCGATGACCAGGGGGCATGAAGACAATCGCCTTCATCGCCTCCACGATGAATCAGGCCTGCACTATAATCGCCGACTTGGTGAATTGCTCCTGATCGTAGTCCAAAGTGTTACGGCAGTCAAACTTAAAAGGCTTCAACTAGGCCTAGTTTCAACTGATGATAGTGTTGCTTGGGTGATGATGCGTGCTATGCAACGTTCAACTTCTCATTTCACATAATTCATCTCTATAATCTTTAAAATACAAGACTGTGAGATTTTTTAAGGAGACGTCAAATGAACCAGTTAAAACTCAGGTCGATTTTTAAACGAGGTAGTTTGTCATTGATAAAGGGCAATCTAAATCTAACATGTCTAAGTGCGAATAGTAAATTTTTAAGGGGCACAAAGGCAATCGTCAAGGTTATGGAAGCAATTGCCTCTGCAGCTCTGGTCTTGGTGCCCATTTAAAAGTTTCCCAAAGACTTCATGATTCACAATGGAAGTGAACATTGCCTTGCTCTCTCAGAAATGAAATTCCAGGCATGAACATGTATCATCTCAGAATTATGTAACTAATCTTGAACAAGAAACGGCAATCTCATATTGTTTCCTTACACCATGTGATAAGCCCTGTATACTCTGTAGTTTAAGAGTCATGTACATGTAGGGGTAAAACACAGGCTACATGTATCCTAGGGCAGTCTACTAGATTACAATAATATTTCCCTGACGAAAATCTTTAAAGGCAGTGGACACTATTGGTAATTACTCAAAATAATTATTAGCATAAAACCTCACTTGGTAACGATTAATGGGGAGAGGTTGATAGTATAAAACATTGTGAAAAACGGCTCCATCTAAAGTGAAGTAGTTTTTGAGAAAGAAGTAATTTTCCACAAATTTGATTTCGAGACCTCAAGTTTAGAATTTGAGGTCTCGAAATCAAGCATCTGAAAGCACACAAGGGTGTTTTTTCTTTTATAGTTATCTCACAACTCCGATGACCAATTGAGCTCAAATTTTGACAGGTTTATTATTTTGTGCATATGTTGAGATACACTAAGTAAGAAGACTGGATTTTGACAATTACCAATAGTGTCCACTGTCTTTAAATGTTGATAAACCTACAAATTTTCAAATGTACAATGTATGAATGTTTTAAAAGGCAAAATATTTGTACGTGTACAAACAAACAATTAGTGATATCAACCGCATGCATCAAAAACATTCTTTTTAAATGCCTTTCTCTTCAAAAAATATAAGACCACACTAACGCCTTAATAGAAATTGTTGCCTGCATGGCAAAATGTTGTTTTCTTAAATCAAGCGCACCTATTTTGATTAGAATTGGTCTTGTTTGTTTTGGATGTGCTCCATGAACACTCAAGGATTGTGATTCTTATAAGCTTCTGAAGGTTGGACAATTCCAAACCAGCTTGTAAATAAACTGCTTGAATATAATGAACAGAGCAGACATTAAAGACGCATTGTCACCTGATAATTCTTGGATGGAACAGAGAGTCGATTGCCCCCATGCCCCCATGCCCCCCTGGTCATTGCATTGGTGCCCTTAAAATGCTTTCAGTAGAAATTTACAACTTCCTCATCGGCTGCCCTTCAAAAAGAAAATGCCTCTGTGCTGTTGGAATTACACAGAGGCCAATGTTTGCGAATGTCTTTGCCTTGGTGCCCCTTCACTCAAAGTGCCCTTTGTAATATGAAGTACCCTGCCCTTGCCCTCTCCAAAGATAAATTTCCAGGACCTAACTTTCCTTCAATTATCAAAAGCTCTTTGCAATCCTAAGAAAAAATGCATGAAAGGCCAAGACTAGGGCATCAACGATTATGGCCGGATGTGGCCTTCCAGGGTCTAAATACATTTCCTGTTGTAAATATAATTTCTGAGTTTTGAGGTTACCCTCTCTCTTTATAGTCCGCAATCACTGGTTACAGATAAAACAAGAATGCAAGAAAGGGCATCAAGGCCAAGACTAGGGCAACAGAGGCCATGACCCTCCAGAGCCACCCAGGTCTGCATTGGTAGTGAATTTTATGTTATGAATACAAGTTCTGAGACTCGAGAACGCTGTCTCTCTTTAACCAGTAGTTGTCGGCAATCACTGGTTACCATGGTCACAGATAGTTACAAGAATGCAAGGAGGGACACCAAGGCCAATTTCTGAGTAATAGTAGTACTGTAGTCGCCAATCACTGGTTAAAGATGGATACAAGAATGCAAGGAGGGGCATCAAGGCCAACAAGATGTAGGTCTTCATAAACATACATAGGTAGGAAACTTCATGTTGTGAAAACAAACTCTCAGATCTGGGATTACCCTCTCTCAGTAACCAGTAGTATACCACTGGTTACCATGGTGACAGATAGATCCATGAATGTAAGAAGGGGCATCAAGGCCAATTCTTGAGATCTCAGATGGCCGCCTCTCTTTAAAACCAGTAGTCGTCGGCAATCAGGGTTTCCAGATGGATTTAAGAATGCATTAACCTGAATGTAATAACATACCTCATTGGTATTCCATCGATGTCTAAGGCACCGGAGCTCCGTAGCCCATGGGATCTGCCCAAGGATTTCAGGTAAGACGATATTCTGAGTCTGGCCGGGCCAACCTGTAGCTGGAGACAAGAATAACAAAAGAACCCTTGATTATTTAGGGATTCACGTTACATTAGTCCATGTTGAATGCGGCTGGATGAGTTACAGTTGGTAAAGGTTGGATACTTACTCGAGAGATTTAATTGGAAGAGGCAGAAGAATATTAAGACAGGGATGAGATAGGCTGATGAGAAAAACAAACTGAACTCTGACTGAGTGCAAAGCGCGAAAGAATGCTCGGAAACTTGCGAGCATGAAGCCAAATATAACATTTATTTGTGGTTTTAAAAGCTAGGGCTACTCTGCATTCTGGAGCATTATTAGGGTTGTATCAGTTTTTCAGAATTTGATCTTTACGGAATAAAAGGGTGGAGAGAGAGAGAGAGAGCACCCAAAGCTGCCCGCAGTGGGGGGATAAAGGCAAGTGATGCATCAGGCCTGTTTTGGGGACAAGGTTGTCTTGGAGGATTATTTCCTGCCTTTATGTAGACTGGGCCCCTAGACAGGTCCCTGCTGTCAGATCCAGTGATTCCATTGGGTACAATAATACGTGCAGTGACAAGAGCTTTCCATAGATGCCCAAATGGTACACTGCTGTCACGTCCGCAATATAATTTGACTGCGTATCTCTATGTGAAATGAATGAGGTCAAAGGTGAAAGTACACGCCGGTTAGGAGGCAGGTCTCTAGCGTTATTCACGAGCCTCGAAGTGTGACGTCGGATGTTCAGGCTAGCCTTTATGCTGTGGACACAGGTTCCGATTCTTGATCTGGACCTTGCTGTTGTAAGGATTGGGTTTCTCGTTTGGGGTTTTCTTTTCTAATTTCCTACTCATCATGTTATTGGTGCTTGCGCTGCGCTGTTGGATGTAAAAAAAATTATTTATTATTCTGTTCATAGTGTAAAGGCAGTGGACACTATTGGTAAATTTTACTCAAAATAATGATTAGCATAAAACCTTACTTGGTGACAAGTAATGGAGAGCTGAAGTAGTATGTAGTTTTCGAGAAAGAAGTAATTTTCCATGAATTTGATTTCGAGACCTCAGAATTAAAAATTGAGGTCTCTGAAAGCACACAACTTTGTGTCCGACGACCAATTGAGCTCAAATTTTCACAGGTTTGTTATTTTATGCATATGTTGAGATACACCAAGTGAGAAGACTGGTCTATGACAATTACCAAAGGTGTCCAGTGTCTTTAAAAGCTCACTGTCACTATGAAATTCATTGTACACATGTACATGTATGTTGTACGTTAGAAGTCTTGCAACAACAATAGACTTAACTCCACCGTGAGCAGTACAATTATGCAAAGAATAAAAAGCAATAAAATCATCTATTTTTTTGTATAGTCTTATTCCAACTATAGAAAATTATTTTTCTTCGTAATACTATTATAGCAGATTAAAACTACATAACTTTATTAGCCTTAGGAGCTACATTGTACTGGCGTAGACATGTTGCTATTGAAAAATATGTTTTCAATAAATTTATTATAAATTACTTAAGTCATGAAAGTACAGATGATGTGCTGTACTAAATCACCCTGCCATGTTACCTACATTGTTAAGTACTAAATGTATGTGTGTGAAGATTGTACTATCTTAACTAATAGTACATTACTTACAGCATCATTTGCATTGTTTGCTCACCTTCAATTATCAATCTATAATATGACACACTATTTACAGTTTAGAAAGGCTTAAAAAACACACTTAGTAGTGAGCTAACTGGCTTTCCATTTCCCATACTGTGTACACTCTCAATAAAGCCACAATGAAAGACTATTAGAGCATCTATAGACAGTAGAGACAGACAGACCAAGGTAATTTACTAAATTGCAAGGTTTCTGCATGGCTGCTTGTTGCTGAACAATAAACAGCTATGGTTACCAAGTTGATCCCATGGTAACGCTGGGTTCGCTGAGTTATGTGTACCAGGTAAATTTTGTACCATGTGTACTGGGTAATTTTCCCTGATGTTATGTATGGGAGAGTCTGTGTTCTCCCTAGATACAGTGGTGCACTGGCCAAATGCCTGTTTAAACATCTGAGGAAAAGTCAAAATTTAGTCCAGGTGGTCCGCTGGCTAGTTTCTCAGATTCAAAATTTGTAGGTGAAAAGAAAACAATTTTCACGAGTTTATTTTTTCTGAATTCTAAATTTTGTACCACGTGTAACTGGGTAATTTTCCCTGATCCCTGATGTTATGTATGGGAGAGTCTGTGTTCTCCCTAGATACAGTGGTGCCAGTTTAAATATCTGAGGAAAAGTCAAAGTTTAGTCCAGGTGGTCCGCTGGCTAGTTTCTCAGATTCAACATTTTTGGGTGAAAAGAAAACAATTTTCACGAGTTTCTTTTTTTCTGAATTCTAAATACTGTAGGCTTTGTTGGGTCAGATTAAGATATTACATGAAGTTTGGGTACCAGTCTTTGACAATTAGCCCACTGTACACATTTTGTGTAAACGTGCTTAGATTGCCCATTTTCTCTGCTTAGCACAAAAATTGACAAACAGGTAACCAGCTTCATGAAACCGGGTCCAGGATTCAAATTTCAAACAAGTTTTCTTTAAAATTTAATGATGATTACTATATTATGTTATTGACCATGATCAAGCAATAGACAACAAAGCCTATTTATTTACATAAATGTTTGAATAATTAACACATCTGTCTTGTCTCTACAAACAGTTAAATGGTAATTGTATCACCACATGCTCAAAGTATTTTTCATACTTTACATCGCGAAGGTCACAATACAAAAACCATCTGCACACATAACGTAGATGCCGCCGCTGTAAACTACATGTAGCATGCAAACTCTAGGCACCTCAGAAACCCAACTATTAAACAAACAAATAAACAAGTCTGTAACAAAACATCACAAGCAAAAAGGGCAAAAACAAAACAAATTTACATTTCATGGGAGTTGCATTGAACAGTGAGTTGCATGGTATTTTAAAATACCCACATTTGATTTGAAGAAAGGGGAGTACATATTGTACAATGTACACTCCCAGTACCTCAAAACTTGTTCAGCTGATGCTGTTACAAATCTTTTTTTTTTACATTTGTTTTTGGTAATTATGAACAAAATCTGACATGAACAAAATCTGATATGACCCTGGAATGTTCAAAGTCACATTCTGTCATCAAGGTGAAATTGCCCATCAGTAAATAGTGTCAACAATAAAAAATACATTGTAGGGCACATACAGTGTAGTGCAGACCTACAACAATGTTCTGCACAGACCAGGGCCCAATTTCATAGAGCTGCGAAGCACAAAAATTTGCTTAGCATGAAATTTGTGCCATGATCAAAACAGGATTACCAACCAAATTTCCATGTGATTTTCAGGATAAGCAAACAACAGCTAAATACCTGTAACAAGCAATCTGCAACAAATGGAAATTTGGTTGGTAATCCTGTTTTTATCAAGGAAAAAATTTCATGCTAAGCAAATTTTTGTGCTAAGCAGCTCTATGAAATTGGGCCCTGCCTATCCACAAGTTTTGCAATTGCCAGGCATGTTGTATAAGTGGTGCTTAGAAAAAAGTAGTCATATTTTATTGAGCACAATATAAAAGGCTGACCTACATCTGTACATGTACACAAAGGTTTTAATAGACTTTTAAGGCTCCAGGTTCATAAACAGTTTTTTCCCAGATTTTTCAAAGGGCTACAACAATTGGAAAATCTGACTAAAGCTTCAATTGTGCAGGTACTGCATGAATTGAACCTTTTCGTCCAGGAGCGAAAACACTGATCAATGTGTGGACATGCATGGGCAACACAATCAATCACACCTAATATCTGTGTATTTTCACCCGTCGCCATGGTTATGCATATTTCTTCATATAATTTGAATTTAATAGAGTCCAGATTACTGGCTATCTGGGCAGGATCGAAAATCCCTATATTAGGAACATGAACTCAATTTGAATTCAGAATGAGAATAGATTTGTGAACCTTTTAACCGCTCAGATACCTGGACCCGTGCCATTCAAGACGGATTCAACCATTTGGCTGTGTGTATTTGGTTCAGTTGAAGTAATCAAAATAGAAAGGGGATTTGAGAGGCTTCGGAACAATTTCAAAATGTTCATCTCCCTTCATTCATTGATCCTTTATAAATGAAGGATCAAGTTTGAATTAAAGAGGACAAATTTATTATATAGTTTCCTTCCATGTAGATGGAAGCCTTTTCCCTTTTAAAGCATTAATCAATTTAAATACAGGCCCCAGTTCAGTATGCCAACATTTGCATCTTGCAATCAAGGAGATTTTGTACAACAATCAGGGAAAGTAAAAGCATTTCCTTAAAGGCAGTGGACACTATTGGTAATTGTCAAAGACTAGTCTTCACAGTTGGTTAATCTCAACATATGCATAAAATAACAAACCTGTGAAAATTTGAGCTCAATCGGTCATCGAACTTGCAAGATAATAAAACACCCTTGTCACACGAAGTTGTGTGCGTTTAGATGGTTGATTTCGAGACCTCAAGTTCTAAATCTGAGGTCTCGAAATCAAATTCGTGGAAAATTACTTCTTTCTCGAAAACTATGGCACTTCAGAGGGAACCGTTTCTCACAATGATTAATACCATCAACCTCTCCCCATTACTCGTCAGTAAGGACAGTTTTATGCTAATCATTATTTTGAGTATTTACCAATAGTGTCCACTGCCTTTAATCAGGGAGACTTTCAAATTTTCAGGGACCTTTCCGCGGAATCAGGGAGAGTTGAGAGCTTTGCCTCAGTCTAACATAATCAAACAAAACATGAAGTTGGATTCTTACAGAGTTGGGGCAGTATAAGCCTTTTTGAGGTATGGCGGATGTGATAGGAGTGTGCTATTTGGTTTAGATGTAAGTGTATACAGACAAATTTACCCAAACCTTATAGTGTTGTAGCATTGTGTTCGCCATATCTCAAAAAGGCTTATTGGTTCCCTTTAAAAATGATACGCCAAACAATTTGAAGTACAACTCGGCCAAGGAAGGAGGCCAGTTGGGCTTAAGGCAAAACCTGTATCTATTTTATCACTCACTCATCTATCCCTCTACACATAATATTGACTTCATATGATGGACTAGTACATGTAGGTTGTAACTGGGTTAACAGGCAAACCAGGGGACACAAAATTGTATGTATGGACTACGGCTGTGAACATCTAGATTCTTGTTTGGCTGTGAATATTTGCCAATTTATGATGTCAACGTTTCTTTTTAAGTATGAATTGCATTAGGCCTACTCTCTCAATGATGAGCCCATAACTTCTCATTAGGCAAACACTTCTTAAATTAATACACTATGGTGCTTCCGTTGAGGCATTTTGAAGGGCATCGAGGCAAGGACCAAGGGTATGGAGACAATTACTTCTAATGCTTGAATGTGTCAGCCCTAGTTTGCAAACAGTCAACAGTAATCAAGGCCTGTTCGTTTTTGTACGTAAAATTGTAAGGGCACTGGTTGATGTCATGAGGATATCTTGAATTTCTACCTGAATATTTCAAGGGACATCAAGACATTGGCCAGGGCATGCATGGGGCACATGGGGCAATTGCTTACCCAGTGAAATACCAGGCCTGATATTCACACTGTAAATAACATTTAGAGTTTGGGTTCAGACCTGGACAATCTACAGTATGTATGGAGGTCATGCCCTCTCTTGCTCTGGTCTTGGCCGCAGTGCCCCCTTCAAAATATTCTCTTGCAGCCGATTTAGCGAAACTCTACGCAACTGTGTAAGTCCACTTGCGCAACGTTTATGGAGCAACTTGCACCATAAACAATGCGCAAGTGGACTTACGCAGTTGCGTAAAGTTTCGTGAAACCGGCTGCTGGACTTTAAAGATTTCCCCATGGCTGTGCCCTAGTTGCATAATGATGGCCTTGCCCCCTTCAAAAACAAAATGCCAGTCCTGTCCTAATGACATACGTTGTAAATTAAACCGCAACCGCTCAAAGTAGACAGGCAATTAGGCATGGATGGCATGAGAGACCATGGAGGGCCCATTCGATCAATCCTTCAGTGGAGACGATATTACGGGTACTCATCTGTCAATTTGGGTAGCAGAGGAGGTCAAATTCAGATGGGTTTTGATTGGTAATTGGGGCTGATAGACGATCAACATCTTTAATGTATTGATTGACGAGAAAAACTGTTGATGGACACTCCACAGTTAGGAGATCTTTTATCATAAACTACACGTATAAAGATGTCAAATAACATGAACATCATTTTCCAAGTAGTACAGGAATAAAATATAAATAAATGGTAAACTTGCGGATATAACAACCGTGTTTTAAATCTCTTTTGAGGAAGTGTTGGCTCTGAAAAGAGCCGGTTTGGTCTCGATGTTTCAAACAGTATACTCTGCTCGTCTTTTTTCTCTCTTGAAGGCGAGCAATTACTCTTCGAACTGTCCAGATCAAACCGCTCTTTTCAGAGCCAACACTCCCACAAAAGAGGGTTGTACTCGCATGTTTACTATTTATTGCATGCAAGGAATCAAACATATAGGAGGTACAGGTGCATTCTAAACTTGTAGTTCCTGATTAAGAAACTTTGTATAAAGTGAAAGTCAACTTTAGTTCCAGACATTTATCTGGACTAACGTTACATTGTACCTAAACCAAATTTCGACTGGCTCATGGACTACTAAACAACAGTGGTAGTATTCTGCTTCGCATGGCATTGTTTCACTTGCATTTGGTGAGCTGGCGACCGTTACTTTAGAACTCGATACACCATGCATATTTTTCATGTAAAAAATTAGGGATGTAAAACTATGGCTGTAATGGGTACACTGTTCAGATAAGTTGTGCAGTGTTTGTGCTTAAAAGGTCTTGTATAAAAATGTGCATTGAATATCTGGCAACCCTACTGACCGAGGACTAACCTATTGTAGTGCCAAGCTGAAGTTAGCCTACAGTGACATTTTCAATCCTTTGAAAATGTCATGGGCAATCGGCATACATAAGTCTTTATCCACACAAAGATCAAGTACAGTAGGGGGTAACTAGGCAGGGGACCTAGGTAGAAGTTATTAATAGACTTGGTAATACAGTCTACATGCCCATTAGAGACTGTGCTCTTGTATTACTCCAATCAGGTATTATTTACTTCATGTTTTATTTGGGTCTATAATGAAAGGACTCATGAAAGAGAGCACTAATTACTGGATGTTTACCCCGTTAGTAACATCTGACTGGTCCTTCTTTATAGTGTAGGTTTATCTGAAAGGCCACAGGGTACGAGGGATATGTGGCCCTGGGACAATGGGAGCCATGGGCTGCCACAAAACGACAATATTTCAGCACAACCAAAAGTCTATCTTTTAGAGTTACTCAATGAATCATTCATAATGTTATTCAAAATGTGACAATACCAATCACTGTGACAAAACAGGCCTGTCTGCTCCTTCGTCTTTGAAAGGGCAAGGGCACCAAGGCATTTTCTCCTTGGTAAAGGGCAGCCTATGAGGAAATTGTTAATTTCTACTGGGGCACTTAAAGGGCACCAAGGCCATTAATGACCAGGGGGCATGGAGGAGATTGCCTTCAATACCACCTTGAAGTATCAGGCCTGGCAATATGGACATGATGTCATTAGAGGAGGGCGCCCACAGCTAGAGGTCAAAAGAAGGTTGCTCATCCAGTGTGACGCGCATAATATGTAAAGTCTCTGTTTCTTCATTGTTTTTACCTCTAAAGTGCTATTCACATGACAGCAATTTAACTGGGATCCCTTGCTTAATTTTAGCATGGTTGTAAAATGTAGCAATGTTTGACAAGATTTTGCAAGATAACTTAGACAGGTAGAACAAACTGTTGTCCTTTCACACGAAGTACATGTTGTATAATTTTACAACCATGCAACAATTTAGCAAGGGACCCTTGCTAAATTGCTCTCGTATGAAAGGGGCTTAAGATTGCTGCTTGATGACACCAATCTAGACGACTCATCGAAAATAATCGTAGTGTTTTGTGAGATACTGTCCATGTTTGCAAGGTCTTCAACAATGAAAACACGTCTTCCTAAACTACTTAAGATCTTTGCAATTTCCCCTGGTTTTTTTTTAACAAAATCTAAAAAACATGATCATATTACAGGAACTTCACTGGCTACCAATTCGACAACGAATTCAATTAAAAATTCTACTTATTGCATTTAAATCTCAGTTTGGCTTGACTCCGTCTTATATTGCAAATCTCCTTGTACCTTATGCCCCCTCTCGCACTCTTCGTTCTTCTGCTAAGTCCCTTTTAACTATTCCTAGAACTTCCTCATCATATGGCGATCGTTCCTTTTCCGCTTGTGCTCCTAAACTTTGGAACGCTTTACCTAATAACATCAGGCTCTGTAGTTCTCTTCCATTGTTTAAAAACTTGCTTAAAACTCATTTATTTAAATCCTCTTACACTTAGCTCGTTACATGTCTTGACAGTAGATTATTCATTGTATAATTTTGTATTATGTTCTACATTTCTTTTTTGTTGTATGTATTGTTTTTTTGGTTTTTTTTGTTCTGCGCCTCGGAATAGGGTCTTGTACACTAGATAGATGGCATTATATTATGCATTATTATTATTATTACATGTATATTGTGTAAGTAACCATTACCAAGGCCTTGGAGATGATAATTAAGTCATCACACTGATGGGAAATTGCCTTCCCTTTTTCCTTTGAAGCGTACATATTTCCACTTTATCCTATCATTGATGTATGAATGTTCAGCAAGAGACACTTAAATATGTCATGATTCTAGAGATCAATATGTGATGAGTAGGGGAGAAATGACCGAGCCATTCCCTCCAGACACAGATGACACAAGACTCCACTAAAGCTCTATTCACACGACAGCACTTTAACTGGGGTCCCTTGATTAATTTTAGCTTGGATGTAAAATTTTGCAATGTTTGACACTATTTTACAAGGGAACTTGGACAGTAAAAATTTTTTTGTCCTTTTACACAAGGTAAATTTTATAACCATGCTATAATTTAGCAAGGGACCCTTGCTAAATTACTCTTGGGTGTGAAAGGGGCTTTACAAACCCAGCTATCACTCAACCATTAGCCATCACGATACTACAGGATTATATTGGCATTAAAGTGAACAGCGTCGAGCCATCAGCTTTGTTCTCTTTTGAACAGGAGAGACATTTTCCATTCTGAATAAAAGGGCAGCGTAATTAAAAAAAGAGCTCCAAATGTCTTCGATGGAAATAAAATTACAGTGAGCTTGTCTGTAGGGCATTAAACTTTTTATGAAAGAAGAAATTCTAAATGGTTATAAAATTAAAAAGATTGACAATGGGTGGGGAGAGTATATGAACGTCATAAACAAGTTGACAAGTTTGAATTATGTCAATTGTTTATTAAGTTCAGGTAAAAGCTTTTACAGTAATTCTTTTCTTGAAAGCCCCAATGCCGCTGTATTTTATTTGCTTTTAGTTCATTATTGATTTACAGATTCTGCTCAAGAGAAAACATTCTGGTCACTGCGTATTTTATGAAAACAACTATTTTGTTTGTTATCACACATATTAGCGGATTTACTCTGCATGGTGCAAGGTACTGTATAGGTAACCTTGGTAACACTCATGTCATTGGTTTGTCTGATGAACGGCCCTATCAACAATAGCACATTGTGTGTTTTTTCCTCAAAGTATATGAGTTAGCTCATCAATTAGCAAGTACATGTAATGCGTTTAAAATAGTGAAACAGTGGTTGGAACAATGAGAAACAATGTGCAGGGATGTATGCTTCGTTTTTGAAAGGGCAAGGGCACCAAGGTATTTTCTTCTTGGTAAAGGGCACCCTATGATGAAATTGCAAATTTGTACTGGAGCATTTCAAGGGCACCAAGGCAATGACCATGGGACACGGAGGCAATCGCCTTCGTTGCCTCCGTGAAGTATCAGGCCTGAATGTGTGAAACAACCAAACAATGAGTGAGACAATGAGTGTAACAAAAAGTGAAACAAAGGTTGATAAAATGAGTGAAACAATGAGTGAAACAATGAGTGAAACAATGAGTGAAACAATGAGGGAAATGATGAGTGAGACAAAGAGTAAAACAAAAAGTGAAACAAAGGTTGATACAATGGTTGACAAAATGGTTGAAACAATGATAATCAATGTGTGAAACAATGAGGAAAACAACATTGAGTGAAACATCAAGTGAAACCATATGAGGGAAACAATGACTTTGGTACAAAACACCCTATTATGAGGAAATTGTAAATTTTTACTGGAGCATTTCAAGGCACTAAGGCAATGACCAGGGGGCTGGGAGGCAATCGCCTTCGGTTGCTTCTGGAGGTGTCAGGCCTGTCATAAAATCTTTACAAAAATGCATTGCTTCCCAACAAACAAGTTGTTGAAACTGGGCATTTTCACTTCTTTGTTGTTTGTGTTTGTCCTTATATTGCAGTTTCTAATACTTCATGGGAGGATCATGGGCAATTGCCTTGGTGCCCCAACAAACATTCAAATACAACTTCTGTATATGTTCTACAATTGAAGAGACTTTACTGTGCTTACTACAAAGGAAACTCTGACTTTATTCATGTAAGAATGAAACATCAGGCATGATTTACATTGCTGAATAAAGCATCTGCTAGTCAGTTAACAGTAAAGTGTTACTTCTCAAAACAAGTTAAGTCTTTGGGCAAACATAGGATCAGAAGTCCATGCTTGCACTCTACATAATGACAGTAAGTGATGATGCAAACATTGTAAAGACAAATCCTGGTTGTTTACTTTCAGTTTCAGCATGCAGGAAACCCCTCTTTCCTCAATGCATTCAAACATTTCACTCAGACATTTACATACAGGAGTCTCATCTCATCCAAATTTTTTTAAACTGTGGGGCATTCTGGACACAAATTGTGGGGGTTTTGCCTATAAAGAACGCTGAATTGAAACAAGGTCCTTTGAACGTTTGAATGTAATTGGTATTTATCTTTGGTTTTAAAGGGTACTGTGCAATCTAGGGCATTCGTAAAATTGTTATCTTTCATAATTTTTGTTAATTTGATCTCAAGTTTCCCCTCCCCGAATTTGTTTGTGTATTAACTTGACTGTTTTTGTGTAACCCCACTAATTGGCAAAACTGCAACGACACGCAATTTGACGTAATTGGAGTGTACAAAATGTAGTGACCCCAATGGACTGGTAAACATTTTTTTTGTTAACACACATTGTGGTTTAAAGATGCTCTACGTCACATCCACAAACCTTTTATTTGTTTCACACATGAAATGATTCTGATAAAAACACTCTGATGCCCAAACCAAAAACTGTTTGTTGTTGTTATGCTTTAACAAATAAAGCCTAATAAAGGCTTCCAAATTAATAGAATATAAAATTTAAAAAAACCACATTGACTTTAAGGCTACGATTTCTGTTTTCGCCAATTTGTATGGAATTTTCAGAGAATTCCAACTTGAAGAAAGCATGAATTTTTCGAGCACGGGTCAAGAAAGTTGACAAAAACATTTTTGGGTATGTTGTTTTGGTTCAGCAATTAAAAGCTCTGCTGACTGACACAACATCTAGTCGAATTATGCACAATCTCGCCTTTGCCTGAAACAGAATTTACTTTGCCTACATTATAGTCATATATGATATAGAGAACAGGTTAGAGCAAAGAGCTATACATACTGACTAGAGCGCTAACTTGCTCTGCGTTTTGAAGCCACCCTGGGCGCAGACATGTTTGATGTGTTGCGCGACTACGGGTTTTAAGATACTCACACTGCCGCGATTTTTGTTTCAATCGGCATGTGCGCTTACGTACGCAACTGTACGTCGAAAGACAACATGGCGAATGTTTCCGTTCGTTACTAAACTTTTTTTATAGTTAATTAAAAATACAATTTGTTCAACAGTTTGAAAGTGATTTAGATGCATTTGACTCTTTTGCACATACTTAACGGTTGAATTACATGCACGTTTAAATGTTCTGTTAAAAAGTGCATTCAAAAATTGTTGTCGTGAGTTGTCGTGAGGGGACGTGAGTTGTCGGTATTTAGTGCAACCGCCATGACCTCCCCCACCCCCTCCCCTGACCTTCTTCAACTTGTTCAATAGAAATTTACATTTGCCATTTTTTTTGCCTCGACCCTCGTACTAACATAGTCGTATTGTCACATAATCTACACCTAGCACGCTGGTACTCAGCAAAGTCCACTTCTGGATGTATGACTATATGAATATGATTGTAGGGTAGGAGGTTTTCTAACAAAAGCTGCAAAGCCTTAAAACATCAGGGGATAACTTTCCGTATGGCGCCACCACTTTTTCACTCATTTGTACAAAAAGGGATATATCAATCAGGTAAATTAGATACTATATTATTTTATTTCGAATGAAAAAGTGGTGGCGCCATACGGAAACTTTTCCACATCAGGTTTGGTACCACAATACATGTGTAAATATGAAGAGAATTGACTGTGTCGTCTGTTGCGGTCAACCAGGCAGCAGCAACGCGCTCGCATCAGCCCCGTTTACAAATGGTTTTAGGTTCCGTCAAAAACATTGACGACAAGATGAGCAGATGAGTCTAACAAAATCATTCAAGTACATATTTTCCCGACTTCCAAAATTATCTTCTTTCCCAACAAGTATATCTATGTATGAGTACTTCCAATTCGTAGCATCAAACTAAGCACAATTATTTAATTCTCTTTCAAAATTAAAATATCGTAAATTTGTTTTTACCTTGACTAGTTCCTTGCTCCATCTTTTCTGATGTCCATTTTGCTCACTGACATTGCATTGCGCGCGCACCACTTATCAACACATTTTTAATAACACTGGTTGTAATATTTTTGTCAAAAGAGGGCGCTAGTCAGTATTTCAAGCCCAAACTATTTCTCCTTTTTTGGAAATATTATTGACTGGGCTAATAGTGTAGGTTAAAAGCATCTGGAAATTTGCATGTAGAGACTAAACAATGTTTGTTTAATTGCGAGCTGCAGGTAAAATCGGCTAAGACATGACAATAATCGAAGGTGTGGTGTGGTCTAAGACTTTCCTTGAGACACTTTTTTAGGGGGGGGGGCTGGGCCCTATGGGGGGCGGTGTCACTCCTTTTCTAACATGTGGATATATTATTATTATCACTGGATCGAAATTAGGGTGTTTGGTTCTATTTCAGAAACCAGCAATATGACAGTTGTTCCTCGAAAATGTGTTCAAACAATGGTTCAAACAATGCTAGTTTTATCTATAACAAAAAAAAGGCGGCGTGAATGACCACATTTCTGTCAAGTGGGGGCGCTGTTTATATTTCTATGGGCTGTCATCAAAATACATTATGTAATGTTAAGCGGTGCGGTACATACGACGTACACGTCCCATCCTTACGTTACGCAACTTTCGTGATAGTGATTATACAAATATCTATCTTTCAATCTTGTGCCCACCCACCACGTGAATCGCAACTGTTGTTATACCATCATTAAGTAATAACCACAGTCACAGACGATAGGAAACATGAATTTATCAAGAGACGTAACAACTGGTAAGTTTTTAAAAATTCAAGTTTCAACAAACAATTCAATAATAAATAATGTCTCAATGAATGATTGATCACTCATCATTCAATCAATTATGATTATGATATGAATGATTGATTATTGGGATCCGATTATTGTCTTGAATCTCGACCTCTCCTCCTCTTTCATCACATCATCATAAGCCGGAAATCGATATATAAGAACCAAGAGTATACCAAACCCATAGAAATTAGAATGACATTCGTTCCGCTATCGTCTCAAGTGGTGCCTGGAGGCGATAGCAGAACGAAGCTTATAGTTCTTAGCATTATGTCCAAACTTACAGATCCATGCTAAGTCAACCAACAAGGTAAATGTAAACCTGACAACGAAAATTTCCTATAATAAACTTGTATATTGATACCCTTAAATGCCATACCCGGTTCCGCCATTCCCCCCCCCCCCCCCCCCCTCGTCCCCCTGCCCCAACAACAAAGGCACTTCCACTTTTGGAAAATCATGAAGTCTATGTTGATTATATAAAAATTGGATTTTTTTAAAGGGCCACCATGGCCAGGGCCATGGCTTTTTTCAGGTAATTCAAAAAGGCCTGTAGGGAGGATGGAGGGTTACGATATCGCAACTAGAGGTGTGTGTGAAGTGATTGGAATGGGAGATAGATTCCTAAATTCATAGTTGCGATAATGTTACCCTCCTCACAACGGCAGAGGAGGGTTTGGTTACATTATCGCAACTACTAAATTCAGTGCCCGAACATCTTCTCTCTGATGTTTTTTTTTAATAGTTGCTTTAGTGGAGAAGGAAGATCGACCCTTGGGTGTTCAGTTGGTCCACAATGACAGAACTAATGTTGCTGCTGATCCTACTGACTTGGTTGAGTTAGCCAAGGTTGTACAGAAGGTAAAAAAAAACAATAGTTGATTCAAATAATTTTTTAGTGAACAAAATACCTCTTTCTACAAAACTACATTATACGAAGGATGTCATTTTTAGAAATGTTTTATAACATCAACAACAGCTCTACAGTGCCCAAGTAAGATTTGATGTTCATTAAGTTTGAGAGTATTACAAAAGGCGTACCGTCCGTTTACATTGTAAGTCAGAGTCCTGGACTTGTGTCCCGAAACATTATCAGCATTTCTTTGGGTGAAACAAAATGTCACTTAAAATTACTAAGGAAATTGCTTCAAGAGTTCGCAGATTATCATCATCATCGGTCAGCTGCACACAGGCAGACACAAGCTTTTCCCATTCTCTCCCGTCTTGTGTTATTCTCCAAATCTCAAGCTGGGAGAGCAGAAAATTTGGGGAGACTTATCTTCCGCTATCTACACAGGGAACAGTAGGGATGACGACCTTGTTTGTGCCGGCCATGCGATGGGGAGCACAGAGCATAAAATGTTGAGTGGCTCGTTGCTAGGTTTTCGTATGATGTGTCAAACCCATCTGAGTTGTTGTTTTTCGCAGATATTCAAAGTTATTTATTGACTATAAATTAGGAAGGTTTTCTACTCATTTCAACAAAGATTCTCAAACAAGATCTACTTGTTATCCATTCATTCCAGGCCGATGAATTCACACGGGCGAACGCAGGAAACAAACTCTTGACGATTGCTGAGCAGATCCGCTACCTCCAGCAGCAAGCTCGGAAAGTCTTAGAAGATGCTAAACGAGACAACATGTTGCACCATGCAGCGTGTAACATCAAGAAACGACCAGGGCAAACGTACTACCTCTACAAAAGACAATCTGGGCAGAACTACTTCTCAATCCTATCTCCTCAGGTTAGTACGTCAGGCATTCTCTTTTAATCACTCAATTTAGTCGTTTGGTTGCAATGTGGGGTTTTTTCAGGCCTGGAATTTCATCTTTGAACATATGGAAAAGGCAAGGCCGTTAATTTTTTAAATTTTTTTTTGTATGCAAGTCGCCACACACAAGGCCTGAAGGCCACTTCAAGGTGTGGGCTACAATTATTTTATCCTGGGCCGTTGCCACCTACTCTTACATGTAGGGCTGAAACAGGGTTACCCCTTTTATAGTCCATACAGATGTAGGCTTGGGAGTTGTAGTGATCTACCCTAAACCAACTGCAAAGCATGAGCTAACTACTAAGCGCGAGCGTGCGCGCGGTTGGTTTGGAATTAAGAATATTGTGATTTAGAAGATAATTAATAACAAGGTTTGGAATAAAGAAAAGGAATGTAAAAGGAAGAGTTTAGTTTGAGCTAGACTGGAGAACAGGAGGGTTCGAGAAGAGAACTCTTAATAAAATCATTTATCGTGACATCAACTTACTTTCGAGTTCAACTTGTCATTTGTTTGTTCTGTGGCGAACTTTAATTATTCAACGTCAACTTCAAGTTCAAGCCCTCCCGATTAACTTACTACTACTACTCCGCACGTTTGTGAGGAAGAAGGACCCAAACCCAACCAAGAATATTACAGTATCATCAGCAGTCCTCCCCAATTTTACGTAGCAAGTGTCACGACTGGGATTCAAACCCACACTCTGCTGATCAAATACAACAGCCATGACACTTCCATTTGTTGAGATACACCAAGGGAGAAAATTGGTCTTTGACAATTACCAAAGGTGACCAGTGCCTTTAATACAGGTAGTTCCTACCTGATTCACTGTGCATGTGTTGCCTTCCAAATTCCGGATTAACCTGAAATGATTTTTTTCGTCTTATCCTTCAGGATTGGGGTAAGAGTCGTCCTCATGAGTATCTAGGATGCTATCGTCTTGAGTATGACATGTCATGGACTCCTGAGAAAGATATGGAGAGACGAGGACAAGAAATTGCAATTATTGATAAAGTCTTAACGTCTCAGGCTTGCTTGACGCAAAACCCTGATCCAAACTTCAATGGACTGCTGTTTATCGAAGGAAACAATGAAACCAAATGAAAATGTGGACGATAGTATTTTTGTGGCTGGTTTTTGTCCAGCTTGGGTATTTAATGTAATGTCAAATTATTTTATGGAAAAATTGTTAAGGCCAAGTCACACTGAAGCAATAACGAAAACGATACGTAAAGAGAACCTCTTCTATTGGTTGAATGAGTGTGTGCGCATTCTGCGCAGAGCAATTCAACCAATAGAATGCGTTCTCTTTGCGTCATGATCGTTAGCGTTTTCATTATCGCTGTAGACTTGATACTTCATTCATGTCGGGGTATAGGCAGTTCTTCCTTAGTAAAAGTGCACCTGTATGAGGCAAACTTAAATTTCTGCTGGAACATTTGAAGGGGCACCAAGGCGATGGCCAGTGGCATGGATGCAATTGTTTCCATTGCCACCATAAAGTAAGTATCAGGCCTGTAAATTGACTTAAGGTCCTGTTTGTTTTATAAATGACTCAGAGGTGAAACATTATTTTAAAATTAATTTGACGTGTTGGGAACAAAAATGGTTAAAAAAATTGTTTTTGGCATCCAACTCCGATGTGGTCGTCAAAGTTTTTTTTTACGTTAAAATGATATTTGCCATGGTACGATGTTTGGCTGATCAGACCTATAACACGCTATAAGAACTGCTTACCAAAATTACTTTTTTTTCAATTTGATTATTAAGTGCATTCTTTTTTTTAACACTGTGTCATTTGAGAAGTAATTCATATTTTCTTTCTTTGACTCAGAATAATTTTACAGCTATGACCACTAATTTTAACCCACTCTGATTTAAGGACCCAAATAGTGTCACTGTATCGTCATGCAGCCTGTAAACACAAAATTTAACTAAAATCGGAAAGCGATGCATTTTCATGTGGTTGCAGAATAGATCTGAAGAATCTGTATTACATGTAAATGATGAGAATGATAATGAGAGTATTTTATAATGAGATGGAAGGATTTGATTTTTAAACAAATCGGGGCATTTTAGACAGTTTTTTTTTCTCTGAATGCTTACTATCTTTACCATGCTAATAATAAGTAGGTATACAGAGGGAAATAACACTGCTACTTTTAACTAATGGGTTGATAAATTACTTAAATCATCATCTGTAATTTCGTTAAAATGTATTTCATTCAATAAATGTTAATGCATAGGGATAGAATATTCATTTTGAATTTTACCCATAAAACCCACGCGGGTAGTGTGACCCTGCCTTAAAATCGCAAAAGTCATGGGTTCGAATCCCACCCGAGTAAGCCTGTGATTTTTTTCACAGAACTCGGCAAAGTACCGAGTAGACAGTGCTTATATGGGTCAAACCACAATGATTACTTCATTCAGTTTTAAATCTGTAAAAAAAACAAAAAAACTTTTGAATTCTGTGAATTGTAAATAAACTTTGTTGATTATTCCTGCAAATTCCATTTTGTCAAAACGTACATTGATTTGGTTTTGTATTACATAGGACATCAATTAATATTTTTGTAAAACGTTTTTGGGGGTCAAAGGACTCGCCCAATTTTTTTTCTTTCTTTTCCACATGCTATTTGGCTAGGGCTCAAGAGGGAAATTGATTTCTTTTAAAACCTCATTTTGGGTGGGGGGGGGGAGTAGGGGGAGTGAAAACAATTAAATTGTTTACAGCAGGGTTGATACGTGCACATTACAAGTCTTGTTATTATTATTAAACAGGCAGTTGACAACTCAAAAAGGTTACATTGTGGTAAACAAACCCCAATTCCTTTTACCCAGTTCACACTCAATGCAATAACGTCAGGCAGCTAATTTACCCTTAGAGAAAACACACCAAATAGTACCCTTTGTAGTATCCTTGAAGGGTACAATAGGGTGAAGTTCCAAGTTCACCCACAGAGTAACAGTACATAAACCTAGGCAAAGGGGAACTTGCGCTGTGAGTGTGAAACACCAGCAGGGATGCACAGGGGAACTTGAGTTCTTCAATAATGGCGTCACACCCACTTTTTAGTGCAACGTATTTATTGGTTTTTATTGCTACAATGGGACTAACACTACACAATAAAGACATTATTGTTCTTGCTCAGGCCATGGGGTATAATTATACGGTAAGAATTTTGTTTTAAAAACCTATTATTATATTATTAGATCTAGAGTTTGACACGACTCAAAACATGGAGGTAGAAATACACAGTCATGGTACACCGCATGCATGGGCTGTGTGTACTTAGTGTGTGAAATAGTAGTTAAAGGATTGGTAAGAGAAAAACTCTTCTTAGATCACAGATTTACATAAAACTTTGACGGTCTAATGATGATGATAGTGGAAAAATCCCATGCAATATTCATGTTACAAAATGTCATATTATTTGAAGTGAAAAAACCATTCACAAACTAACTTCCCGTTTGGACTTTATCGCCCAATGAGCATTTTATTCTGTTTTTTTTTTTCTTTTTTCTGTCATGTAAAAATGTGTAACCGGTTTTTCAATATTTCCTTTTTTTTTTATATGGCCGATCGATCTCAAACCTCTACAGGTTTGTCAGTTTATGTACGTAGTGGATTACATAAGTGCTTACTCTTCCAGAAACCTTTTCGTTGGCCCAAAACCAATTTATAATGTGCCTCCTTTTTAAGGGCTTTAAGAATGTTCTCCGCATTTAACTTACTAACGCCAGTAAATTGGGGAGGTAGTGCTTTCTGCTCTACCGGTCAGGCTTCGAATTGATGATACCCAAGCCTACATTCGTATGGACGTTTCAGCCCTAGGAGTAGGTGGCAACGGCCTCTGGAAAATATGATTGTAGCCCACATAATATTTGAAGTGGCCTTCAGGCCTTGTGTGTCAGGCGACTTGCATAAAAATAAAAAACAAAATAAAAAAATAAAAACAACGAATATTGTTAAATTTCCGGGAGCGGATCAATACTGTTTTGATAAGAAGGGGTTTCCTAACTTTTCCCCCAAATATCGATAAACACATTAGTCTACGACTCCCAATAATTGTTTTTTTTTTGTTTGGCCGGCTGCTTTATGGCGATGCATAAAGTTAACTGCAGTAACACCAAGTATTAAAAGGGTGCACCATACTTTATCGACCGAAACAAACTTGTTTTTTTTTTGGGGCTTTAGAATTGCACAGCAGACGAGCCATTACATGATAGTAACCCAACTTTAACCTTGAGCAAAATAGTACTTAACTACTGCAGCAAAGGAAAGTACTTCAATTACACCTTTTTGCTTCTGTAAGTATTCTTTTGACTTCTTCTTAAAACACTCTTTGCTGGTTTTTCATCAGACCGAAAGTGTCATTTAAAGACACTGGACAATATTGGTAATTGTCAAAGACCAGTCTTTTCACTTGGTGTATCTCAACATTTTTGTATGCATCAAATTACATGCATCAAAAATGTATGCATCAAATGTGAAAAATTGAGCTCAATCGGTCATCGAAGTTGCGATCTAATGATGACAGAAAAAACACCCTTGTCACACGAAGTTGTGTGTTTTCAGATGCTTGATTTCGAGACCTCAAGTTCTAAATCTGACGTCTCGAAATCAAATTCGTGGAAAATTACTTCTTTCTCGAAAACTACTTCACTTCAGAGGGAGCCGTTTCTCACAATGTTTTATACTATCAACTTCTCCTCATTACTCATTACCAAGTAAGGTTTTATGCCAATAATTATTTTGAGTAATTACCAATAGTGTCCACTGCCTTTAAGTGACTTATACAGAAAATGAATGTCGGAAAAAATGTATATATAAATTAAAAATATTTAAATACTTAAATAAATAAATAAATAAATAAATAAATAAATAAATACATACATTACAAATAAATAAAAACATAAAGCCAATCAGGGTCACAGTGTTACCAATAATACATACAACACAATACAATGGTTTTTTATAAGCGCCATTTCATTTAGACCACAGCACTTTAGACAAACAATAGTGTTGTTGTTTTTTATCGTGGGATGGTCTTTTGAAATAAGACTTAGCTATCCCTATGGGATATTGTGCTTGTTTTAATAAACAGAAACTAAGGAAATAAACAGTAACTAAGGGAAAAGATGTTTTTTAAGTGCTTTCTTTAAAATAGGCAGTGAATTTGAGGTGCGTATGGTGATGGGAAGTTGGTTCTATAAGTAAATAATAAGTTATCAACTAGTTGTGTTATCGATAATCCGTAATAACATTACGTCACGACTTTCAATTGATTTGTGGTGATTCATAAAACAATCACTTTTGTAGAAGCTCATTGCAACGTTTCGAAGTAGATTTATCGGGTTTTCGGGAGTAAGCTTTTGTTGGCATTGATTTTAAGAGTGATTACCAAACGTATACCTTCCCTTTAAACACTGCGTATTAAAAATGACACTCTTCGTTTTGTTGTATTTTTCAAACAATCAAGTTTCGACCAGTCAAACCCAATTATTCTTATAGAATAATGAAGTGGGATGTTTACTTTGTGTTGTCAGAAATTAGCTGTTTGAAGATAATCAGTTCCCATCACTGATTATCTTCAAACAGCATTTTCAGATAACGCTAGTGTTGAACTCGAATACAGTACAGGCATATTATTTGGTTAAACAAATGATCAGTGAGGTTTTTCCGTTTGTTTGGTTTTAGTAACCCGGACAACGGCTGCACAACCTGTCCGAGAGACACCTTCCAGGACAAGAGAAATGTCTGTCCACGGTGTAAACCATGCACTGTATGTGCAGATGATGAGGTGGAGGTATGTATGACATCATTATGGAGGTTTAGCTGCACGTTACGCGAGCAAAAACGTGAACGTGAACGTCAGAAAATAGTGTTGTAAGTACGTGAAGTTGCCATTTCTCACGTCAGGTACGAACGTGCAGACGTCATTACGTGAGCTTGAAATACGCCCAAAGTGGTGACGTCACCTAGAAATGCCGAGGCAATTTTATGACGTTAACGTTCAAAAACGTACAGCTAAACATCGCAAATGCTCGGTACGCGCACGGAAACGCGTATAATGAGGTGCATGCTGGTATAGCTAGAAGTGAAGTGTGATCGCTAGCTAGACCAGCATGCCACTAATTCAACAGTTGCCGCCCGCACAATTTTTTTTACAAGTACATGAACACCCGCACTGAGTCCAAAACTGGCTGGCACAAAGTGTACCTATATAAACACAAGTGTTTTGTGTAAGATATTAAACATGCACTGGGGATAAAGAATATTGTTCGTGGTAAACTCAGTAATTGTCCCAAATAGAGTCTAGCGAACCCCCCCCCCCCCTTAAAAAAAAAAACCAAAAAAACCCCAAACACATACAGAATAAAATAAAACTCTAAACACCCCCCCCCCCGCAAAAAAGGGTTTATTCAATATATTATTTTTTCGTTCAGGGACACCATCTGTATTTGAACTCATAATTGTATGCATGATCTCTATTAGGTGAGCTTCTGTCTTACAGCAACGAACAGAGTTTGTGGAGTGTTATATGACAACAGTACCGTACCTGCTTTGCCTACAACATGGTACGGGGACGAGGAAACTACATCTACCACAGGGTACAAGGATGACGGGTCGACAACAATATCAGGTAAAACGTCTAGCTAACGCACAATAAGAAGTTGCATTGATAATGACGGCCTATGCGATTCAACAAATAAATCTCTCAATTATTTTGTAATCTTTGGGGTTAAAAACGGTTTTATATTAATTATGGTAATTTCAAAGCATATGGAATTACACGGAGGCCAGAAAGACCGTGGCCTCTGTTGCCCTGGGCCCAATTTCATAGAGCTGCTTAGCACAACAATTTGCTAAGCATGAAATTGTTGCCTTCGATAAAAAAGAGGATTACCAACCAAATTTCCACGTGATGTTTCAGGATAAGGAAACAACAGCTGAATACCAGTAACAAGCAATATGCAACAAATTGAAATTTGGTTGGTAATCCTGTTTTTATCAAGAAAGAAATTTCATGCTAAGCAAATGTTTGTGCTTAGCAGCTCTATGAAACTGGGCCCTGGTGTTATCTTTATGCCCCTTAAAGCAATCGCACAACATCGGTAAACAGTATTGTCCAAAGGCCCACACTTCGTGTATCACAACTTCTATATAAAATAACAAACCTGTGAACATTTAGGCTCAATCGGTCATCGGAGTCGGGAGAAAATAACGGGAAAATCCACCCTTGTTTCCGCACGTTTCGCCGTGTCATGACATGTGTTTAAAATAAATCCGTTTTTCTCGATATCGAGAATTGATAATTGTTTTAATGTTTTCTCAAAATGTAAAGTATTTCATGGAATAATATTTCAAGAGAAGTCTTTCACCATTCTGTAAACCCTGTAAGTTATTTGTAAATCTGTGAACTTTAAATTTTTGTTCTGTTCAGAAAGTGTTCAATGGCTTTAAAACTTTCCCTATAAACTTTATTTTTGAACAAGTGGAAGTGTATATCCATGCCCTTTGCAAAATGAAAATGGCTTTGTATAATTCTCATAGATTTAATTCCATGCCTGCAAAAATGGCCCCATTTTGGTTTAGATCAGTTTTTCTTAGACAACAATACGGTACTCTTTTAGTTTAATAATCTTTTCTTTCACACTTTCATGTGTTTCAGGTAGCACTACTGAAGATTCGGGTGTAACAACAACAGAACGACCCTCTGACCCACCAGGTAGTTAAATTATTGGTATTATCATTTTCTTATGATTTGTCCTTGAAATTTCTACATAAAAATAAATAAAAGTTGCAGTTTAAAGACACTGGAAACCTTTGGTAATTGTCAAAGACCATTCTTCTCACTTGGTGTATCTCAACATATGCACAAAAAAAAAAACATGTGAAAATTCGAACTCAATTAATCGTCTAAGTTTCGAGATAGTAATGGAAGAAACAACACCCTTGTCCCACAAAGTTGTGTGCTTTCAGACGCTTGATTTCGGGACCTCAAAATCTAATTCTGAGGTATCGAAATCAAATTCAAATGTTTTAGTTGAACACAACGTTACTTCAGAGGGAGCCGTTTCTCACAATATTTCATGCTATCAACAACTCTCCATTGCTCTTAACAAAGTTTTTATGCTAACAATTATTTTGAGTAATTACCAATCGCGTCCACTGCCTTTTTAAATCATTTTTCTTAGTTGTTTGTGTGCGTGCAGGAGATGTCTCGGATTATTGGGCCCTTATTGTAGCACTAGTTATTCTCGACTTAGCTTACCTTATCAACCTCTGCGTTACAGGATACCTGTACATTAGGTAAGCTTTGTAAACATCGTGTATTCTTGCACTCTATGAAGCAATTTATACTTTTCTTATTGCGAAAATTAAAGTTTTAAAATCAATCGGTGAAGTTCTGACGCGAGTACTAAACTGAAGTTTTGCCTTTAAACAATGGATAAACCACAGCTGCCCAAGAAGAACAGCAGCATGAACAATTGGCAGTAACAGCGCCACCTATTGGTCAACTGATTCTGGTTTGTCATATTTCTTACTGAAATGTGATTTAAATGAATTCAAGGAACGTAAAAATTTGTAAGAAAAAAATTGTGACGATCAGAAATTTAAATAAAACCTACACGGCCTAATGACGATGGTAGTAGAAAACATCCCTTGAAATATTTCTGTCTGAAATGTCCTATTTGATGAGAAATAAATAAAACTAATTTCCTGTTTGAAGTTTATTGCTAAGTGAGCGTTTTATTATTTTTTTTGTTTTGCATCGTTGTCATGCAAAATGTGTATCAGTTTTTCACTGTCCAGATGGCCGATTTCAAACTACATGTTTTATGTATGTGGTGGATTACATAAAGTGCTTACACTGCCAGCAACTTTTTTGTTAGCAAAAACAAATTTTGTAATGTTCCTTTTAGCAACATCAATATGTTATGTTTTATACCCTTGTCATCCTATATCAAAGTGCATCGATAATATCACGTTGTATATCATTGAACAGACGCTGTACTAACGAAAGTCAGCAAAACAGTCCGGGCCATACACCATTAGCAGCAGGTATGAAGCACGAGACCATTGAAATACCCCCATCACACCGAACTCGTTTTCACTACGTCCTGAAAAACGTCTTGGTGCCCGACGATAGTAATGTGCGCGACGCCGGCGAGGAGAGGGAGCGAGCGGGGGTCGCATTATAGTCGAGTGATAGTGTGAATAACAACGTTTTGCAAACTGTATTTTCCCGAACGTTTTAGTGAGAACGAGTTCGGTGTGCTGGGGGTAACCATCACATATCAAAGTATCCGTGTGTTTTGTGTTTGATTCAATTCAGTTTGAACAGGCAGTGCTTTGTATACAACGTGTCTAGAATTGTCATTTGTTAGCACCAACCCAATCACTGTCGTTTTTTAATTAGTTTTGCGTTTTGTGGCTGTGTTATGGACAAATGAACGTTTCGAAACTGTTTTAATTGATTGCTCAGGATATTATTTTGATTATTTCAAAGACAATTGAGATGAGACTTTGAGATGGAAAGTTATATACACATTATTTGGCATACTTGGCAAAATAACAGTCACAAATAAATGTACATTATTTATTATTCGTCACTTTTGATTTATTTGATTTTTGGTGCACTGTGTTATGATCATAAATGTTTTATTTGTTATGTTAAAGACACCGGACACTATTGGTAATTGTCAAAGACCAGTCTTCTCACTTGGTGTATATCAACATATGTATAAAATAACAAACCTATAAAAGTGTAGCTCTTGGTCGTCGAAGTTGGGAGATGATAAATAAAGGAAAAAAAACCTTGTCACACGAAGTTGTGTGCTTTTAGATGCTTGATTTCGAGACCTCAAAATCTAATTCTGAGGTCTCGAGGGAGCCGTTTCTCACAATGTTTTATAATATCAACAGCTCCTCATTACTCGCTACCAAGTAAGGTTTTATGCTAATAATTATATTGAGTAATTACCAATAGTGTCCACTGCCTTTAAAATATAAGTTTTCTTTCGTTTGTGCTTCTTGCACTAGGGAGCAATGGAGCTGGAGGAGAGCCAGGTGAGTCAAATACCTCAACCATCAGTTCAAAACCCATCAAAGTTTAAAACTTAATAAGTTGAGTTTCAACCTCCTCATTGGGTTTAAAGTTCCTCAATGAGTCAAATGTCACCATTGAGTCAAGTCTCATCATTGAGTCATGTCATGAGTCAAATTTCATCTTTGAGTCATGAGTCAAATCTCATTATTGAGTCAAATTTTATCTAGATGAGTTTAAAAACTTCCTTGTTGAGTGAAATGTCATGCCATTGAGTAAAATATCATTGATGAGTAAAATCTCATAATTGAGTCACATCTTATCAAGTTGAGTTTAAACTTTGTCATTGCGTCAATTTCACCATTGAGTCAAATATCACCATTGAGTCATTAGTCCTTCTCATCAATGGATTCAAACATTCATACATTGAGTTCAAACTTTATAAATGAGTTCAAAACTCATCATACAGTAGTTCAATTTATTTACATTCAATAAGCTTAAACCTAATTTTAATTCAGACAAGATGGTAAAAAAAGATGATAATATGAAAGTGTTTTATTTTATTTGTGCCTTCTGCAGCAGGAGAAAGTAGAGCTGGAGGAGATCGAGGTGAGTCAAAACAACTCAACCATCAGTTCAAAACTCATCGATGAGTCAAATCTCATCATTGGGTCACATCTTAAGTTGAGTTTCAACCTCCTCTTTGATTAAAATCTCACCATTGTATGCAAACCTTTAAATTTTGAGTTCGAATGTCATTATTATTAGTTCATCATTCACCATGAATAATTTAAACCTAACACTGAATTTATACATAGTTCACAGTTCAATTTATTTCCACTCAATAATTTAAAATGACAAAATATAACTCTCAAGGAGAACAGGCTTTATGGATTAAGTGGGGGTCTCCTTTGAGCAAGCTTGCTGGATGGAGACAAGACTTTATACGTGTATTGTAGACATAAAACATTTTTTTATATACAATATTGCTTGAATTAAAATTTGTATTTTGATTATTACAGCCGCTGTTAGAACTGGACAACAGTTGTCCTTGATAAATGGTAAGTAAAATTGCACATCTTACCAAAGAGGCCAACACAAACCTTACCACTTAGTACAAACTCCAGGGGTAAAAGACACAAAGATCTATCAAACCAACCCATCAAGTGCTATCAACCAATCATAACGCCGGTCACTTCGGCACCTTGCAAACTCGGCACCTGCAAACTCGGCACATTGCAAACTCGGCACCTTGAAAACTCGGCACCCACAAAATCGGCACCCACAAACTCGGCACATGCACAAATACAAACTCGGCAACCAGTTGAAAATGTTTGATTTAACACTGCGCGATAGGCCTCGCTATTTAATTTGATGTAAAAGTTCAGTTTATTTCATTTAGTTAACCACTTCGAGTGATGTTGCTCGGTGCCGAGTGTGTTAGTAAAAAAAGGCCGGTGCCGGGTTTGTATTATGCCGGCATTCGTTCCGTCATCCATCAAAATCCGAATATCAAGATGTTCAGTGTAACTCATTTTACCGTGTCCGTTCCCAAAGCTCTCTTTTTGTGTGTCACTATTGTAGGTGCTGGCGACGAACACCTTGATAAAGAAACTACAGTTTGATGTTAATCGGACACCGGGAATAGATGCATGCAATGCAAAGATGTTAAACATTACATCACGGGTTTTGTCACCTAAAGATACCCAAGAGAGAATCAGAATTAACACCAAATGTAATTATGTTGGCACAAAATAAGTGTTATTTCAACACCTACAATGTAAACTGTGGTTCGTTCTGGTGACTGTGTTATTATGTGACAACACCTATGGTGTACATTTTAACACAAAGGTTTTTGCCGACCACCCGAGTATGATATGGATGAATCATCTACCCCTATGTTTTCACAACCACAGCAGACGGACAGTGAAGGAAAAGATCACAGATTGCATGATCGTCTGTTGTTTTTTTCTTTCCACCTGGATTTGAAAAATTAGCTGATGTAGGCCTAATCAAAACCTGTTTAATTCTTTATGTTAGTATCAATGTATGTGTCTTCAATCCCGGCCATATCTCGTTGGGCCCCCCTGTCAATGTTGGTTCTCATTGTTGCACGGTCTTCTGCTCTTCTGCATTCCAGTCAACTTTGAGTGGGGGACGGGGGGGGGGGAGAATGTTTGTTGTCAGGGGAAGTGGACAGGGAATGGTTATTGTAAAGTTAGGAATAGGTGGCCTACGCATTTTGGCCGGGATTGTAGCGTCCCCAACAACTCCACAACTCTGTTGTTCTCTATAATGCTTGTCTATATAGTTGTCATCCTGTCATATCTGCGTAGGCCTATACCTATTCTTTTGGCCGGGATTGTAGCGTCCCCAACAACTCCACAACTCTGCTGTTCTCTATAATGCTTGTCTATAGTTGCCATCCTGTCATATGTGCGTAGGCCTATATCTATTCTTCTATCTATGGGCAAAGCCTATATGTGTTTCTTGCCCGCTTTCTGTTTTGTTTAGTATAGTTCTTCGGTTTGCCGTTTTTACATGTGTTGTTTTAGATGATATAGATAATAATAATGAAAGGGGACAGAATAGAGGTTTGTATTTAGAGGTACATTTTCTTTACCGACTTACTTAAGGCAAGCTGCAGTCTCAAGTGCAATTATAATTTTGTTATTACGAGAAGCAATGTATTTCCAATAATAAGCGCACTCTATTGAGATGTAAAGGCTGCAAATTATATGACAAATTTAGGCCGTATCCGAACTGGCTACCTTTTGTACGAAAGAAAAATGTTTATTTTTGTATTTTTTGTACAATTTATAATGATCAATTTATACTGGTATTCTACATTCCTGCATGAAATTGCTTTGGTTTGATTTTAACTGTTAGAATGAAAGATTTTGTTTCTACTGTATATTCAAATATTATATTCTGTTGTTTGAAGTGATAAATAAATCATTGATGAAATCATTATGTGTTTGGTAAAATTTCATTTCAAATTTGAAATGGTGCATTATCACTTAAGGTTTAAAGAATTTACAAAAGTTATACGATGATTATAATTTGAAAGTTTGAAGACCGCAGCAACATTTTCCGAATGGACAATAAGCGACAGCAGACAAACCATGCAGATAAGTTGTCGTGCAAAAATACAAACATACCCACGGCTATGTCATAAACCCCACCGTATTGGTTGCTCCCCACATCTTTTTCAAGATGTAACCAGGAGATTACCCGATTCATTGAATCAACATTACATGCAACTGACGAGGAAGCTTACATGACTTCCGAAAACTAGTTATTGCTACCCAAGGATCTGCAAAAATATCCTAAATCTCGAAAACATTTTCGTTCACATACAGACCAACTTGGTCTTAAAGGGTCACATTTCTTGGTTAAACTATTTCCCATAAACACCATGTTTAAAATAACAACGGTGGAAATAGTACAGCACAGTTACAAAATTTGAATCGTATTAATACAATACATTCAATTCACGACAAGTCAACAGACACAACGTCACTGGATGGGAGAGCACCAACATTTATTATCCTATCCCATTTTCCGAATGGACGATAAGCGACAGCAGACATACCATGCAGATAAGTTGTGGTCTTCGACTCATAGCTTCCCTCCTGCCTACCAAACTCTAAAACTTTTTTTCACACTACAAAAAAATCCCGGGAGTTTCCCAAGAAATAACATTCCCCGAAAATAATTAACCCTGCTAAAGGGGTATAGGGTTAAGGGAGTTAACCCCGGGGTAAAACGTTTTTCCGTGAGACGATCGTGCATATTCCAGGGACTCCCGGGAGTTACCAAAATTTGGATAGTGAGAACGGTTGCTGGGATGGAAACTCCCGGGATTTTCCGGGAGTTTATTTCCCGGGAATTGGCTCTGTAGTGTGAAAAGGGCTTATGAGTTGTTGTGGGTGGTTCTAACAAAGGGCCCAAGTTTCATAGAGGGTAATAGCCAAGCAACCTTTGGGCTTAAAACTGATGAAGCGTGATACACAAACTATTAATATCCAGGTACCCATGTATGAATATTGAAGTATTTCCTTTAATGTGAGCAGTGCGTACAGTAATTTACAACCAATGTGATTTTCAGCTCTATGGATTTCACCCTGACTTTTAAAATACTCTCTCCAATCTGGGAACAGATGGGGCATGGCAACAAGAGGGAACAGTTGGGGTGGGACACCCGGGGGGAAGAGTTGGGGTGGGGCAACCAGATGGAAGAGTTGGGGCGGGGCACCCATAAGGGAACAGTTGGACGTTGGGTACACCCTAAAATCAGATTGGTTGGAATAACCAATATGGCCAAATTCAACCAATGTGGTTGGTTGATAATGTGTCCAACCCAAAACATTGAAAGTTGTTCAACCAATCCGTTTTGGGGTTTACTCAAAGGGTTGGGGCGAAACGCCCATGGGAACAGTTGGGTCGGGGTACCAAGAGGAAACAGTTGGGGGTGGGGAACCAAAAGGGGACAGTGTGGGGGGGGGGGCACCTAGAGGTCACATTTAGGGGCGGGAAACCAAGAGGGAACATTTTGAGACGGCCACCAAGAAAGGACAGTTAGGTCTATTTCTACCGCCATGGTTAGGTGCAGGGCAACAATTGGGGACAATTGGGGCGGGGGACCCAGGGAAACAGTTGGGGCGGAGAACCAACGGAACAGTGGCGGCGGGGCACCCAAAGGGAACAATAGGTACAGGACACCCAGGGGAACAGTGGGGGGGGGGGGGGGGGGGTCCGTCGGGGAGGAAGGGGATTGAGGAAGACTCAATAAATCTACACATCTGTAATTCAAAAGATCATCACAAAGGCTTCAAATTAGGTTATGTATCTAGCACCGATTCATGTATTGACAAGTTCAAAACCTATACCCGCGTAGTGTATAGAGGTTAAAATAACTTGTTTAGACATGCAAATAAATCATTGAAGCGAAGATGTCAACAGTGAACACGAAATGAGTGATATAGTAAACCACTGTGTATTCACTGTTGAATCAAACAGTGAGGTTTGGATCACTCAACTTCAATGCAGCCCGAATTCGTCAATTTCATATGGTTTCCGTTACTCATTCGATGTATTTGATCTTCAGTAAATTAACAATCAACCATGGCTTCAAGGAGTTGGTTGTTGCGTCTGCTCCTGCTGTGTGTTTGGTGCTCTATGGATACATCAGTCATGTCGGCTGATGCACAAACTCTGACACTCACTAAAGCTTCACCAATGGATGATGTAGTGGAGGGTGACACAGTAGTACTAAGATGTGATGCATATAACCTGCAATCCACTCATTACATTGAGTGGACGAGACTGGTCCCGGTATTACCCGTCACAATCGCTATTAATGGAATCAGAGTAGACCCGAGATTTACTCTGAATATAACTTCATCTACATCACAATCTAGGACTGAGATTCTTACTATCAGTGATGTGCTGAAGGGGGATGCAACAGCTTACAGCTGTAAGTTGAGGGATTCTGAAAACATGAACTATTTGATGATACAAAGCATTTATCTTCCAGTGGTTTACTTCCCATCTGCCATGTACCCCATCTGCATCCCTAATGGTCCTTTCACTGTACACGAAGGAGCGACAGTAAACATGAGTTGCACTACTGAGATAGGAAACCCAACGGTACAGATACAGATACTTACGAACAGTACCATATATGAATGGACTTTTATCACAGTTGGTAACGAACAGATTGGGTCTTTAAATCTGAGTGTAAACGCAAATAATCAAGGTTTTTCATACGAATGTAAAATCATATCGACAAGATTCCCAGGTATGGAACGATCATGCACAGTTGGTCCAATCACAACAACGACACAATCATTCACAACTCAGCCAACAACTTTACACAGTGAAACAACAGGAGTTCAAATCCCAGAATCGACAACACCCTTGGAATCCATCATGTGTGGACAGTCAACAGAGATACCATCACGTAAAGACTCCTCACTGAACACCCCATTGCTGGCAGCCTTCATCATCATTCTCATCCTCTTCATTGTCTCTCTCATCCTCAACATCTTCTTCCTCATCAAACATCGACATCTTAAGATCACCAAGGAGAAGGAAACCAATGTAGCCAAAGCTGATCCCTACATGGAGCTGCCATCAACGGAGGACAAGAACAAAGTCTATATGGAACCTAATACGGCTACAACTACCACACAAGATACCTACTACCAACCAGTTGAAGTAGAGACAGACAGCCCAGAGTATGACTACGCTCGACCAGACGATCCCAAGAAGCAAAGAAAGCATCCCCAACCAACACCAAACTTAAAAGCAACTGGCACTCAACACACCTACTACCAACCAGGCAAAGACAGCCATGAGTATGACTACGCTCGGCCAGAGGGCAGCAACAACACCGACTATGAAGCAGTCAGCAAGCCACATAGTTCAGCTGAGAAACCATATCAGAATATGAAAAAATAATTTGGGGAAAGCGTGTGAAAATACTTTGGAGGATGACGAAAGAAGTTCCATGCTGAGTTGAACTCTGGACATTAAAGTCACCTGGAAGTGGTATTTTTTCAAAATAAAGCTTTTGTCACTAATATATGTGTTTTGATGAGTGGAATGTGAATAAACAGTTAACTAAGGTTTTAAAAAATCAGTTCTTATGTTATTTACAAATTTAAGAGTAGACCCGGACCCGAAAGGGCGCTGTTCGTGACGTCAATCGAGGCAGACTTTGCCTGTAATGCGTATTGTTAACACAATTGCAAAGTACATGTACGGACCAAGTCGTGAGGTTTTTTTTTCCGGCAATGCCGACCAGGTGCATTGCTGCTGAATGCAGAAAAACACTTTTTGAAATGTACCAACTCACGACTTGGACGTACATGTACTTTGCACGCGTTTACTATACGCATTGCAGGCAAAGTCTGCCTCGATTGACGTCACAAAAGGGGTAGGCGGAGTCAGCCCCCCAAACAACTTTAAATATTTAAAAAAAATATAAATCGTGACAAACAATTACTAAAATGTTTGTTTTATTGTTCGTAAGCATATACTCTAATGTTTGAAAAAAAAAAATTATATTTCCAGGTGACTTTAACACTTTGGAATTACACTCGTCAATAACCTTCCTGTACGAATTCCTTTGAATCGACAGTTTATTTATTGGACATACATCAGTAATACCAGCATCAATCTAGTTTCAGCAATTTTTATGTACTTTTTTATGCAAGTTCGCCCCAAACAAGGCTAAAGCCACTCAAGATAAAGGGCTTCAAGAAGAAAATGGTTAAAAACGTGATTAATGGACCCTTGTTTGTATATAAAAATGTTAACAACAGCTCCTATAATTTTATGTACCTGGAAAGCATAAAAGGTAATCAAGTACAGAGTACAATCAATGGTTTACGTTTACGTTTTATAGATACATCTTAATCATATTGGTTTTGTCCACGAGGGTGTGGGTTATTAATATCTCTGAATATACCTTCCTCTTATTTCACAGTAAAGTGTGTAGACATTAGTGTATTCATATGTTGTATTCATAATTATGGTGTATTTCCATGGTGTATTAGTGACAACGTGTTAGCTAGCGAGCCGTGCACGCCGTGTTAGCACGGCTAGTTGGGCTGAAAACACGGGCAAAAATTTGATGCATCAGAAACCACCAGAGCTTCCAGGGCCCTTAAGAGGGGGGGGGGGGGGGGGTGAGACAGACTTGGCGCTGCGCGCTCGTGTTGTGTGCTTGGCACACGATGATTCTATTTTTTTGAAGTGATTTTAGGTTGCACTCCCACTTTTTCCGTTTGCACTCCCACTTTCCAAATTCCTGGCTAAGACACTGATTAATGATTCATAATTCAGTTTTCAATGATGTTATAGCAAACAATAATTAGAAGGCATTAAATTGCAAAAGTATAGCTCTGACATACTATGTTGTGACATTAATATGGCCTGTAATTCTACCCGAGTATAGGTCTTAAAAAATTATGTTTCAAATACAAAAAATCTGTTTACAATTCTAACACTGTGATATTCAAGTGTAATGAGTAAATCACTCGATCAAAACCTCGCATCGAACAACCCCTTCAAATAGTGGTGGCCCTTTACGGGGGGGGGGGGGGGGGGTACACCAGATATGCAGAGATGTGTATTCAGAGAGTTGCGACAACTGACAATGAGTATAGGCCATAATCGGTCACAAGACACGCATGTGTACATTCAGGGTACTTGAGCTGCAGTTCACAACACGTTCTGATAAGATTTCAATGTGAACAGGAATGTGTATAAACAAAATGTAGTTTCAACGAATAATACGTGAATTTGGATTGGACTAAAGCGAAATGTTTAAAGCTGCACGGCCAGATTTCTTTAAAGGATTTTGCTCTTAGTAAGGATGCTGTTTCAATGCGAAAAACACAACAAAAACATCGCTTATTAGCGACACTTTTCGTGCAAAAAAATACTTGTTAAATGTAAAATTGTGTGTATATATGGCTAATGGACGTGAGATAGTTTCAGGATTTTGAAAAAAAAAAAAAATTATTTTCAATCCTTAACACTTAGCAATGGCGGAGTTTTTGTGCGATACCTCAAATGAAAGTTTAAAACTTTCTCAAATCTACAAGAATAGCTATTTAAAATGTTAATCACAACTTTGAGGTAAAATAGGCCAAATCTCGGAGCTGGCATCTGAAACAAAAAGAAACTATAATTCGTATCCCTCCTTTATTTCAACTTAGATGAGGCATTATTGTCATAGGAGGTAGAAACGAAAACTAAAATTCAGTCATGAAAAAAATAAATTAATCGCAAATTTAACGACAACGACAACGACCATTTCAATATAGTTCATGTAGTTTCACTGACATGGTTTGAAGTCAGCTATTGCCCATAGCATCGATTTATGTATGGACAAGTTCACATCAGGACATTATTTTCCACCCAAGTGTAAGGTTATCATAATGATTTACATGCGAAAACAACTCATTGAAGCGTGGATGTCAATAGCGAACACGGAAAGAAAGGTGTTTAACACTGAGTGTTCACTTTATAGTGCAGTTTGAACTCGACTGCAGTGCAGTCCGAGTTCGTCAATTTGATCTCATTCGGTGTAGTTCTTCAGTAATTAATAATCAAGCATGGCTTGTTTGATGCGTCTGCTCCTGTTGTGTGTTTGGTGCTGTATGGCTTCATATACAGTCATTACGGCTGGTGCACAAACTCTGACAATCACTAAAGCTTCACCAATGGGTGCTGTAGTGGAGGGTGATACAGTTCAACTAAGATGTAATGCCACTGGCTTGCAATCCGGGTACTTCATTGACTGGATTAGGGTGGTCATGTTATCACATCTGCTTTTCGCTACTAATGGGACCAGTGTAGACCCGAGATTCACTCTGAATGTAACTCCATCTTCATCACAATCTAGGACTGAGATTCTTATTATCAGTGATGTACAGAAGGAGGATGCGTCAACTTACAGCTGTGTATTGAGGGATTCTGAAAGCATGAACTATGTATTAACACAAAGCATTTATCTTTCAGTGCTTTACTTCCCATCTGCCATGTACCCCATCTGCATCCCTAATGGTCCTTTCACTGTTCAAGAAGGAGCGACAGTAAATATGAGCTGCACGTCTGAGATAGGAAACCCATCGGTAATTACAGATACTTACGAACAGTACCATATATGAATGGACTTATATCACAGTTGGTAACGAACAGATTGTGTCTTTAAATCTGAGTGTGAATGCAACTAATCAAGGTTTTTCATACGAATGTAAAATCATATCGACAAGATTCCCAGGTATGGACAGATCATGCACAATAGGTCCAATAACAACAACGACACAATCAATCACAACTCAGCCAACAATTCTACACAGTGAAACAACAGTAGTTCAAATCCCAGAATCAACAACACCCTTGGAAACCATCATCAGTAGACAGTCAACAGAGATACCTCCGTGTAAAGACTGCTCCCTGAACACCCCATTGCTGGCAGCCTTCCTCACCAGTCTCATCCTCTTCATTGTCTCTCTCATCATCAACATCTTCCTCCTCATCAAACATCGACATCTTAAGATCACCAAGGAGAAAGAAACCAATGTAGCCAAAGCTGATCCCTACATGGAGCTGCAACCAACGGAGGACAAGAACAAAGTCTATATGGAACCTACTACGGCTACAACTGCCACACAAGATACCTACTACCAACCAGTTGAAGTAGAGACAGACAGCCATGAGTATGACTACGCTCGGCCAGAGAGCAGCACCAACACCGACTATGAAGCGGTCAGCAAGCCACAGAGTTCAGCTGAGAAACCATATAAGAATATTAACAATTAACTCCTGGAAAATGTGTGAAAATACTTCGGAGGATGACGAAAGAACTGTCATGCTGACTTGAACTACGGACATTAACACTTTGGATAACCATGAACACTCGTCAATAAATTTCTGTACATAGTGCTCGGAATAGACATAGGGTATATGACATACATCATTAATTGAAACATCAATATAGTCCCAGCAATGAACCCTTGTGCGTGTTAAAATGTATATAAAAGCTATGTAATCGTAATGTACATGGAAACATAAAAAATAATCAAACAGTAGGCCAATCAATGTTTTACATTTACGTTTAAAGACACTGGACACTATTGGTAATTGTCAAAGACCAGTCTCCTCACTTGGTGTACCTCAACATATGCATAAAATAACAGACCTGACAAAATTTGAGCTCGATTGGTCGTCGGAGTTGCGAGATAACTATGAAAAAAAACACCCTTGTCACACGAAGTATGTGCTTTCAGATGGTTGATTTCGAGACCTCAATGTCTAAACTTGAGGTCTTGAAATAAAATTCGTGGGAAATAACTTCTTTCTAAAAAACTTCGTCACTTCAGAGGGAGCCGTTTCTCACAATGTTTTATACTGTCAACCTCGCCCCATTACTCGTTACCAAGTGAGGTTTTATGCTGATAATTATTTTGAGTAATTACCAATAGTGCCCACTGTCTTTAATAGACATATCATAATTATATATTTTCTCGAGGGCGTGGGGTATAAATATCCGTGACCCCCTAATTTCACAGTTATTGGTGTAGACATTAAATGATTTATAATTCAGTTTTCAGTTTTTACACTAAAACATAATTAGAGGGCATTAAAAGGCGAGAGTGTAGCTCTGACATACTGTTTCGTGATATTCATTTCTTCATGTGATATGTCTTGTAATATCACCTGTATACACAGGTCTTGAATGATTACGTTTCACATGAAGAGAAAACATGGTTAATATTCTAACACTGAGTAAATCACCCGATCAAAACCTCGCATTGAACAATCCCTTCACATAATGATGGTGCTTTACGTGGAGGGGGGAAGGGAGCAGCAGGGCTGTGTATTGAGAGACTTGCGACAACTTACAATGAAAAGGTCATTTTCGGTCACAAAAACCGCATGTGTACAATCAGGGTGTCAGACTCTTAACTGAACTTTAAAGGCAGTGGACACTTTTGGTAATTACTTAAAATAATTATTAGCACACAACCTCACATGGTAACGAGTAATGGGGAGAGGTTGATAGTATTAAACATTATGATTAATGGCTCCCCTCTGAAGTGACGTAGTTTTCGAGAAAGAACTAATTTTTCACGAATTCACGAGATCTCATATTTAGAATTTGAGGTCTCGGGGTGACACAGGTGTATTTCCCCCAACTAGGTTTCCATCGCCCCCAATCAATTCCCCCATAACACATACACACCTAGTAGCTTTGTATAAGCATGGCGGTATAGAAGTGTAAGTAGAGTGCAGTTTGTTCTCTGTCCAAAACAGACCATATTCATCGATATCAACGTCAGACAAAACACTTTCCACGCTGCCATTGGTCATTGTCTTCACAAGTCTTGGGTGAAAAAAAACCCGCTTCGATACATTTTAGAAATCGAATCTGAACATCTTTTCCCCTCATTCGTCACTCAGCCAATCAAATTGTTCTGGCGCCATCACCGGCAGGAAACGCATTAAAAAATATATATATAAATTTATACATAGAATGGGGTTTCATATATACAATGTACTGCACGTCTATGGAAAATCTCCAGAGTCAAAGTTCAATCTGAAAGTTCAAAACCGACGAAGCGTGATGTATATTTAACACATAGTATTGAAATCCAGGTATATATAGACTCAATAAATTGAAGTATTTCCTTCAATAATTCAATGTGAGCACTGAGCAGTGTGTAAGGTCTATGTACCCTAATTTTGACACCAATGTGATTTCATCCTGACTTTTAGAATACTCTCCAACATGGATTTAACATCTTGGTTCAATCGTTCGCTCATCGTGGTTTTCATTTTGTGTTCTCTGGATACAACTAAACTCTTTGGAGTCGATTCACAACGTGTACAAGTACAACGAGTTCCAGATGGGGTTGCTATTGGTGAAGGTGACGAAGTGAAGCTACAATGTAATGCCAGTGAACTTGCACCAAGTCATTTCATAGAATGGGTTCGAATCTACATGGACGAAGGAGTGATAATAGCAAGGAATGGGACAAGTCTAGACCAGAGATATGAACTTACATCACGGAGACAAATGTCTACATCAATTGATGAGAGTCTTATCATCAAAAACATCAGTAAAATAGATACATTATTCACTTGTCGTATTTTTGTCCCTGAAAGCGAAATGATGGACAGCAGTGTTCTGTTGTTATCACATAACATAAGTTTGCACATAGCTTTTTACTTCCCATCTACCATGTATCCCATCTGCATCCCTGATGGACCTTTCTCTGTACAAGAAGGAGCGACAGTAAACATGAGCTGCACTACTGAGATAGGAAACCCATCAGTACGGATTGAGATTCTTACGAACAGTACCATATATGAATGGACTTATAACACAGTTGGTAACGAACAGATTGGGTCTTTGAATCTGAGTGTAAATGCAACTAATCAAGGTTTTTCATATGAATGTAAAATCACATCGACAACAACGACACAATCAATCACAACTCAGCCAACAATTCTACACAGTGAAACAACAGTAGTTCAAATCCCAGAATCAACAACACCCTTGGAAACCATCATCAGTAGACAGTCAACAGAGATACCTCCGTGTAAAGACTGCTCCCTGAACACCCCATTGCTGGCAGCCTTCCTCACCAGTCTCATCCTCTTCATTGTCTCTCTCATCATCAACATCTTCCTCCTCATCAAACATCGACATCTTAAGATCACCAAGGCGAAGGAAACCAATGTAGCCAAAGCTGATCCCTACATGGAGCTGCAACCAACGGAGGACAATAACAAAGTCTATATGGAACCTACTACGGCTACAACTACCATACAAGATACATACTACCAACCAGTTGAAGTAGAGACAGACAGCCCAGAGGACGACTACGCTCGACCAGAGGGAAGCACCAACACCGACTATGAAGCCGTCAGCAAGCCACAGAGTTCAACTGAGAAACCGTATCAGAATCTTAACAATTAATTTCGGGAAAATGTGTAAAAGTACTTTCGCAGATAATGAAAGAACTGTCAAGCTGACTTGAACACCGGACACTAAACACTTTGGATAACCATGAACACACGTCAATAATTTGCTGTACATATTGCTCGGAATAGACATAGGGTATACATCTTTATATAACACCCAAGCAGATCCTTGCCATTTGATTGGAGGATTGTCCGTCACGTGACAGCAAATAAAAGTACCATTGCACGCTGAGTCACTCGCCGTGCTTTTTCGTTCCATCCGAAAAGTACCATTGCACGCTGGCACGCTGCCAGCGTGCAATGGTACTTTTCGGATGGAACGAAAAAGCTGAGTAAAAACATCACTGCGTGCGCGTGTCTTTGGTAACGCATCAGGTGTTACTGCAAGAAGGCATAGTAAAATTACTAGCATTCGGCTTCTACAGTTGAAATTGTTTGTTTTGAAAGTTGTTTCTTTCAATCAAAATGACAAAGTTCTACTTGGATGTTATATAAAACAAATAATGAATGTTTTTCATTCGTGCAATGGTGCGAATATGTTCATTCGTTGAAAGCTGGAATGTTCCATTCAACTCGGCTCCGCCTTGATGAATAGAACATTCCATCTTTCAACTCATGAACATATTCGCACCATTGCACTCATAAACATTCATTATGTGTATATTAACTGAGGCATCAATATAGTTCCAGCAATGAACCCTTGTGTGTATATTAAAATGTATATAAAAGCTTTTGTAATCGTGATGTACATAGAATACATAACAAGTAATCAAGAACAAAGTATAATCAATATATAACATTTACGTTTTAGTACATCATAATCATATTTTTTTCTCGAGGGTATGATATCTCTGAAATACCCCCTTTTGCAGTTAATGGTGTCGAAAATAATTGATACATACTCAGTTTCCAGTGATTTTATACCAGACGTTCATAACAGTGCATTAAAGTGCAAGAGTCTAGCCATGACATGTTTCGTGACATTAATTTCTATATGTAATGGCCTGTATTTCTACCCATTAATGTCTTGAACAATTATGTTTCACATGAAGAGAAAGACTTATTGAAAATTCTAGCAGTGCTCATTTTAAATCAATGAGTAAATCATTTGATCAAAACCTCTTATTAATAAACAATCCCTTCACAAATGGTAGTGCTTTACATATTTTTTTTTTTTTTTTTGGGGGGGGGGGGGGGTGCAGCAGGGATGTGTACAGAGAGTTGCGACAACTTAGAATGAGAAGGCCATTTTCGGTCACAACAAAACGCATGTGTACAATGAGGATGCCAGACTATTATACTGCGCTTTAAGCTGTGGTGCACTTGAACTGAAAATGGCATCCAGCAAAACATGCCTAAAGAAAACTTACTACATGTCACAACTCTCTCAGTGCAGTCTTTAAGTGGCGTCGCTGTTTTAATAATAGCCGTAGAGGGCGCAATATCGACTGTTTTGGAGGCTGACTCCGAGGGATTGGCAAGTCTATTGACCTTGTTTGTTTGATCCAGGTCGGGGGGGGGGGGGGCAAAGTGGTATTTCCTCCAAATATGTTTCCTTTGTCCCAAACAATTCCCGTAACACATACACACCCGAACTCAGTACTCTGTGTATAAGAATGGGGAAGAAGTGTAAGGTTGACTGCAGTTTGATATTTGAAAACGCTTCGATACATTTTAGAAATCGAATCTGAACATCCTTTCCCCTCATTCGTTTCTCAGCCAATCAAATTGTTCTGGCGCCATCATCGGCAGGAAACGCAGTTTTTTTAAATGTAATTTTATACATTAGCAGGGGTTTCATACACTGCATGCTGTCTTATAGAAAATCTCCAAAGAGTCCAAGTTCAATCTGAAGTTCAAAACTGATGAAGCGTGATGTATATTTAACACGCAGTATTGGAATCCATGGTATAGCTTACAATGAATTGAAGTATTTTCACCCATAACTCAATGTGAGCACTGATGAGCAGTGCGTATGGCCTACAGTAACTGACAACCAATGTGATTTTACCCTGACTTTTAGAATACTCTCCAATATGGATTTTACATCTTGGTTCAATCGTTCGCTCCTCGTGGTTTTCATTTTGTGTTCTCTGGATACAACTAAACTCTTTGGGGTCGATTCACAAAGTATAAACTTAATGAGACTTTCACCAGGGGGTGTTATCGTTGAAGGTGTCGAAGTGAAGCTACAATGTTATGTCGATAGACTTGCAGCAACTCATGTCATAGAATGGGTTAGAGTCTACATGGACGTAGGAGTGATAATAGCAAGGAATGGGACAAGTCTAGACCAGAGATATGAACTTCAAACATCCAGACCACCAGCGTCTACGTCTGGGATATCAATTGATGAAAATCTTGTCATCAAAAACATCAGTAAAACAGATACATCATTCACCTGTCGTATTGATGACACTGGAAGCGAAATGATGAGCAACAATCCTCTGTTATCAAGTAACATTAATTTAAATGTTCATTACTTCCCATCACCAATGTACCCTATCTGCTTCCCTAATGGTCCTTTCACTGTACAAGAAGGAACGCTACAACATTTGAGCTGCACTTCTGAAAAAGGGAACCCGGCAGTAAATGTTGAATTGTTGCCAACTCCGTCAACTGCTATTTATCTGTGGATGTTTTCGGATATCAACAACGAAGCCAGACGATTTATCATTCTCACGTTGGATGAGACTTATAATGGCTATCAATTCCAATGTATAATCATCAGTGACTATTTCCCAGGACGAAGTGGATCCTGTACCATCGGACCAATCACAGTGACCAATATGACAACTGAATCTATCGAAGACGCTAATACAGAGATGGGATCCAGAACAGATAACCCTACTGCCATGATGACCGATCAAACCTCACCCATACCCTCAACTGATATCCCTAACTGCCATTGCTGTGAATTATGCGAATCCAATGAAGAATCCATCAATACATCTCCTACCCCGTTGCTCGTAGCCTTCATCATCTTTCTCATCCTTTTCATTGTCTCTCTCATCATCAATATCTTCTTCCTCATCAAACATCGACATCTTAAGATCACCAAGGAGAAGGAAACCAATGTAGCCAAAGCTGATCCCTACATGGAGCTGCAACCAACGGAGGACAAGAATAAAGTCTATATGGAACCTACTACGGCTACAACTACCACACAAGATACCTACTACCAACCAGTTGAAGTAGAGACAGACAGCCCAGAGGATGGCTACGCTCGGCCAGAGGGCAGCACCAACACTGACTATGAAGCGGTCAGCAAGCCACAGAGTTCAGCTGAGAAACCATATAAGAATATTAACAATTAACTCCTGGAAAATGTGCGAAAATACTTCGGAGGATGACGAAAGAACTGTCAAGCTGACTTGAACTGACCAGACCATAATTTTAAAGGAGCGCGATCGCGCTCGCGCTCCTCCGCGCTCCTTAATGTTTTCCAAGGAGAGCAAAAAAAAGCGCTCCTTACAAATTTAACAAGAGCATGTTTTTTCAATACCCTAATTGTTGATTAAAATAAGCCGCTTGAATCTCGGAGTTTATAAGCCTGCTGCCACTTGAATGTTGCGAGTTGGCAGTGGCAAACGAGTCCTATTATAGTCTGCTCTGACTGTGTTTGCGTGCGCGCGTGCTTGATGATTACCGCAGCCGGTCACACAGACGAATGTGAGCGATTCCACACTGGTTGTGATTTTGCGCGCACGTGCTTGATGTTTACCGCAGCCGGTCACACAGACGTATCTGTGTGGGGCCTATAGAATTCCACACTGGTGGGCGGGCTCTTACACTAAAGAGTGGTACCGCAAATACACGCTCATGATTGGTTAAGTATTTTGTCATGATAAAAGTATGCCGTAAAGGGGGGGGGGGGGGGATCTCCGGCCACCTGGCTGGACAAACGCATTTTGGAGTAAAAACAATTGAAAGGAACTGGGATCATGCACAGTAAACTACAGTAAGAGCCCCATGCTGCTCGACGTGAAAATTTTGTTTGCTTATGCTGGATTATGACATCAAGATGTCAAGTGTTCAATTATCAACATTCTTGAGGTGGAATTTGGAAAGTTATGGTTACGAGACGGCACCAATAAATGACAGGGTCATGGTAACCAAAATTTGGTGTAAGGTTTGTCGGACATATATCGACAAAATCAAGCAGGATAAAAGAATTCGTGGACAAGCCCAAGACATGAGCTAGATAGAACGCCAAGGGACAGCCGACCGGAACTACTCCCATTTTGTGCATTTCGTCCGATACTTTTCGTGGATTCATGAAAACATCGTCAAATAATTATTCTCAAGATATACCTGCAACTTTAAACACTTTTACAACCCCACAGTGATAAAAAGGTACACTGATTCGAATAATAAATACTTGTTGCTCACAAAAACGCTGTTTTAATGGCGAAAATGTGTGTCAAACTTCATAAAAAATGTCCCGCTGAATTACACACAAAATGGTGGCCATTGAGAAAGTTTTCGCCGTTACGTCATGAACTTGGGTCTCACTCGGGCCCACACAGCTTTGACGTCAAAGCTAATCATACGCACTGTGGATGGTCAGATCTGGGTCGACCCGGGAAATCTAATCGAACGCACCCGCAAGTAATTGTATGCCCCCCCCCCCCAACCCAAAGGATATTTTTGGCTCCAATTCAAGTCCCGCCCGCCCAGCTCTCGAGCCCAGCCCTCAAACCCCTCGTACATTTTAAATAGCGCCGTTGCAACAACTACTGCCAGCGCGCGTCCTTCATTCTTGGCGCTTGCAACGCCGGTCCAATCACAAGTCACATAATCGCGTACTGATGCATATGGAAGATCCCTGTACTACCCATTGTATGCAGATATTATTCCAGACCAATCACAAGCACACATGGTGTTGTAGCTCATGCATATGGATAAGTTTGCACTGTGTATAATAATTATGTACTGCATGTCCAGTACAAGTGTACAAAAGTATGGCCCGTGGTCGGCCCTGTGTGCAGTATGTGAAGCTGGCCGTACCAAGGCAGGCTAATCAGTCGCGGTCGTTTTGTGGCGCGATCGACGATCGGCAGCAGTCGGTGGTTCCCCACACTGCTTCATAATACCAATACGGATTACGCTGACGTACATGTACACACTACGGTGCCGATGTGCACAGCCACAGACAAGAATGTTTCTTTGCTCTGGAGAGAGCTACAGACAACTACAGTATTAAACAAGCCCCAAGAAATAACAAAATAATTGAAAAATAGCGGACACAATTTTTTTTTTGACAGTTTTTCTGTTATCTTTAGGCAAATTCACAAAAGATAATTACTATAAAGTTAAGACAATTTCATTCTCTGCCATATTTTGTACTTAGGCCTATTCTTTTTTTTCTCAAAGGGTGGCAACATTAACAGCGGATAACCAAACTTTTTATTTTAGGGGGGGGGGGGTGCCTGGGGATATACATAATTGTGGGGTCTATTTAATTTATCGAAACATTCATTTTGATTGCAAAAAAGTTGTTTCATGATTAAAGTAAACTCATTAAATTGAGTAAGAAAAAGTTAAACAACTGGTGAACTTTGTGTTCATTTTCTTGAGTACGTGTTCATTAAACTTGGGTTTTGTTAGCGAGAGCAAAACGCTCTCCTTAATTCATTTTCTTGAATTAAGGAGAGCAATTTACAGCTCTCCTCGGATTTATTAAAATGAAGGCCTGTATGACATACATCATTAATTGAAACATCAATATAGTTCCAGCAATGAACCCTTGTGCGTGTTAAAATGTATATAAAAGCTATGTAATCGTAATGTACATGGAAACATAAAAAATAATCAAACAGTAGGCCAATCAATGTTTTACATTCGTTTAAAGACACTGGACACTATTGGTAATTGTCAAAGACCAGTCTCCTCACTTGGTATACCTCAACATAATATGCATAAAATAACAGACCTGACAAAATTTGAGCTCGATTGGTCGTCGGAGTTGCGAGATAACTATAAAAAAAACACCCTTGTCACACGAAGTATGTGCTTTCAGATGCTTGATTTCGAGACCTCAATGTCTAAACTTGAGGTCTTGAAATAAAATTCGTGGGAAATAACTTCTTTCTAAAAAACTTCGTCACTTCAGAGGGAGCCGTTTCTCACAATGTTTTATACTGTCAACCTCGCCCCATTACTCGTTACCAAGTGAGGTTTTATGCTGATAATTATTTTGAGTAATTACCAATAGTGCCCACTGTCTTTAATAGACATATCATAATTATATATTTTCTCGAGCGCGTGGGGTATAAATATCCGTGACCCCCTAATTTCACAGTTATTGGTGTAGACATTAAATGATTCATAATTCAGTTTTCAGTTTTTACACTAAAACATAATTAGAGGGCATTAAAAGGCGAGAGTGTAGCTCTGACATACTATTTCGTGATATTCATTTCTTCATGTGATATGTCTTGTAATATCACCTGTACACAGGTCTTGAATGATTACGTTTCACATGAAGAGAAAACATGGTTAATATTCTAACACTGAGTAAATCACCCGATCAAAACCTCGCATTGAACAATCCCTTCACATAATGATTGTGCTTTACGTTGAGGGGGAAGGGGGCAGCAGGGCTGTGTATTGAGAGACTTGCGACAACTTACAATGAAAAGGTCATTTTCGGTCACAAAAACCGCATGTGTACAATCAGGGTGTCAGACTCTTAACTAAACTTTAAAGGCAGTGGACACTATTGGTAATTACTTAAAATAATTATTAGCACACAACCTCACATGGTAACGAGTAATGGGGAGAGGTTGATAGTATTAACGTTATGATTAATGGCTCCCCTCTGAAGTGACGTAGTTTTCGAGAAAGAACTAATTTTTCACGAATTCACGAGATCTCAGATTTAGAATTTGAGGTCTCGAGGTGACACAGGTGTATTTCCCCCAAATAGGTTTCCATCGCCCCCAATCAATTCCCCCATAACACGTACACACCTAGTAGCTTTGTATAAGCATGGCGGTATAGAAGTGTATATAAGTAGAGTGCAGTTTGTTCTCTGTCCAAAACAGACCATTAATATTCATCGATATCTACGTCAGACAAAACACTTTCCACGCTGCCATTGGTAATTGTCTTCACAAGTCTTGGGTGAAAAAAAAAACCGCTTCGATACATTTTAGAACTGAACATCTTTTCCCCTCATTCGTCACTTAACCAATCAAATTGTTCTGGCGCCATCATCGGCAGGAAATGCATTAAAAAAAATATATATAAATTTATACATAGAATGGGGTTTCATAAATGTACTGCACGTCTATGGAAAATCTCCATAGTCAAAGTTCAATCTGAAAGTTCAAAACCGACGAAGCGTGATGTATATTTAACACATAGTATTGAAATCCAGGTATATATAGACTCAATAAATTGAAGTATTTCCTTCAATAATTCAATGTGGCCACTGAGCAGTGTGTAAGGTCTATGTACACTAATTTTGACACCAATGTGATTTCATCCTGACTTTAAGAATACTCTCCAACATGGATTTAACATCTTGGTTCAATCGTTCGCTCCTCGTGGTTTTCACTCTGTGTTCTCTGGATACAACTCAACTCTTTGGGGTCGATTCACAAAGTGTACAAGTACAACGAGTTCAAAATGGGGTTGCTATTGGTGAAGGTGACGAAGTGAAGCTACAATGTATTGCCAGTGTCATTGCACCAAGTCATGTCATAGAATGGGTTCGAATCTACATGGACGAAGGAGTGATAATAGCAAGGAATGGGACAAGTCTAGACCAGAGATATGAACTTACATCACGGAGACAAATGTCTACTTCAATTGATGAGAGTCTTATCATCAAAAACATCAGTAAAATAGATACATTATTCACTTGTCGTATTTTTGTCCCTGAAAGCGAAATGATGGACAGCAGTGTTCTGTTATCACATAACATAAGTTTATACATAGTTTTTTACTTCCCATCTACCATGTATCCCATCTGCATCCCTGATGGACCTTTCTCTGTACAAGAAGGAGCGACAGTAAACATGAGCTGCACTACTGAGATAGGAAACCCACCAGTACGGATTGAGACTCTTACGAACAGTACCATATATGAATGGACTTATATCACAGTTGGTAACGAACGGATTGGGTCTTTGAATCTGAGTGTAAATGCAACTAATCAAGGTTTTTCATATGAATGTAAAATCACATCGACAAGATTCCCAGGTATGGAAGGATCATGCACAATTGGTCCAATCACAACAACGACACAATCATTCACAACTCAGCCAAAAACTCTACACAGTGAAACAACACTAGCTCGAATCCCAGAATCAACAACACCCTTTTGGAAACCATCATCAGTAGACAGTCAACAGAGATACCTCCGTGTAAAGACTGCTCACTGAACACCCCATTGCTGGCAGCCTTCATCATCATTCTCATCCTCTTCATTGTCTCTCTCATCATCAACATCTTCCTCCTCACCAAACATCGACATCTTAAGATCACCAAGGAGAAGGAAACCAATGTAGCCAAAGCTGATCCCTACATGGAGCTGCAACCAACGGAGGACAAGAACAAAGTCTATATGGAACCGACTACGGCTACAACTACCACACAAGATACCTACTACCAACCAGTTGAAGTAGAGACAGACAGCCAAGAGTATGACTACGCTCGGCCAGAGGGCAGCACCAACACCGACTATGAAGCGGTCAGCAAGCCACAGAGTTCAGCTGAGAAACCATATAAGAATATTAACAATTAACTCCTGGAAAATGTGTGAAAATACTTCGGAGGATGACGAAAGAACTGTCATGCTGACTTGAACTCCGGACATTAACACTTTGGATAACCATGAACACTCGTCAATAAATTTCTGTACATAGTGCTCGGAATAGACATAGGGTATATGACATACATCATTAATTGAAACATCAATATAGTTCCAGCAATGAACCCTTGTGCGTGTTAAAATGTATATAAAAGCTATGTAATCGTAATGTACATGGAAACATAAAAAATAATCAAACAGTAGGCCAATCAATGTTTTACATTTACGTTTAAAGACACTGGACACTATTGGTAATTGTCAACGACCAGTCTCCTCACTTGGTGTACCTCAACATATGCATAAAATAACAGACCTGACAAAATTTGAGCTCGATTGGTCTTCGGAGTTGCGAGATAACTATGAAAAAAAAACTCCTTGTCACACGAAGTATGTGCTTTCAGATGCTTGATTTCGAGACTTCAACGTCTAAACTTGAGGTCTTGAAATAAAATTCGTGGGAAATAACTTCTTTCCAAAAAACTTCGTCACTTCAGAGGGAGCCGTTTCTCACAATGTTTTATACTATCAACCTCTCCCCATTACTCGTTACCAAGTGAGGTTTTATGCTGATAATTATTTTGAGTAATTACCAATAGTGCCCACTGTCTTTAATAGACATATCATAATTATATATTTTCTCGAGGGCGTGGGGTATAAATATCCGTGACCCCCTAATTTCACAGTTATTGGTGTAGACATTAAATGATTTATAATTCAGTTTTCAGTTTTTACACTAAAACATATTTAGAGGGCATTAAAAGGCGAGAAGGAGCTCTGACATACTGTTTCGTGATATTTATTTCTTCATGTGATATGTCTTGTAATATCACCTGTACACAGGTCTTGAATGATTACGTTTCACATGAAGAGAAAACATGGTTAATATTCTAACACTGAGTAAATCACCCGATCAAAACCTCGCATTGAACAATCCCTTCACATAATGATGGTGCTTTACGTGGAGGGGGGAAGGGGGCAGCAGGGCTGTGTATTGAGAGACTTGCGACAACTTACAATGAAAAGGTCATTTTCGGTCACAAAAACCGCATGTGTACAATCAGGGTGTCAGACTCTTAACTGAACTTTAAAGGCAGCGGACACTATTGGTAATTACTTAAAATAATTATTAGCACACAACCTCACATGGTAACGAGTAATGGGGAGAGGTTGATAGTATTAACGTTATGATTAATGGCTCCCCTCTGAAGTGACGTAGTTTTCGAGAAAGAACTAATTTTTCACGAATTCACGAGATCTCAGATTTAGAATTTGAGGTCTCGAGGTGACACAGGTGTATTTCCCCCAAATAGGTTTCCATCGCCCCAAATCAATTCCCCCATAACACATACACACCTAGTAGCTTTGTATAAGCATGGCGGTATAGAAGTGTAAGTAGAGTGCAGTTTGTTCTCTGTCCAAAACAGACCATTAATATTCATCGATATCAACGTCAGACAAAACACTTTCCACGCTGCCATTGGTTATTGTCTTCACAAGTCTTGGGTGAAAAAAAAACCCGCTTCGATACATTTGAGAACTGAACATCTTTTCCCCTCATTCGTCACTCAGCCAATCAAATTGTTCTGGCGCCATCACCGGCAGGAAACGCATTAAAAAATATATATATAAATTTATACATAGAATGGGGTTTCATATATACAATGTACTGCACGTCTATGGAAAATCTCCAGAGTCAAAGTTCAATCTGTAAGTTCAAAACCGACGAAGCGTGATGTATATTTAACACATAGTATTGAAATCCAGGTATATATAGACTCAATAATTGAAGTATTTCCTTCAATAATTCAATGTGAGCACTGAGCAGTGTGTAAGGTCTATGTACACTAATTTTGACACCAATGTGATTTCATCCTGACTTTTAGAATACTCTCCAACATGGATTTAACATCTTGGTTCAATCGTTCGCTCCTCGTGGTTTTCACTCTGTGTTCTCTGGATACAACTCAACTCTTTAGGGTCGATTCACAACGTGTACAAGTACAACGAGTTCCAAATGGGGTTGCTATTGGTGAAGGTGACGAAGTGAAGCTACAATGTATTGCCAGTTTCATTGCACCAAGTCATGTCATAGAATGGGTTAGAATCTACATGGACGAAGGAGTGATAATAGCAAGGAATGGGACAAGTCTAGACCAGAGATATGAACTTACATCACGGAGACAAATGTCTACATCAATTGATGAGAGTCTTATCATCAAAAACATCAGTAAAATAGATACATTATTCACTTGTCGTATTTTTGACCCTGAAAGCGAAATGATGGACAGCAGTGTTCTGTTTGTATCACATAACATAAGTTTGCACATAGCTTTTTACTTCCCATCTACCATGTATCCCATCTGCATCCCTGATGGACCTTTCTCTGTACAAGAAGGAGCGACAGTAAACATGAGCTGCACTACTGAGATAGGAAACCCACCAGTACAGATTGAGATTCTTACAAACAGTACCATTATATGAATGGACTTATATCACAGTTGGTAACGAACAGATTGGGTCTTTAAATCTGAGTGTAAACGCAACTAATCAAGGTTTTTCATATGAATGTAAAATCACATCGACAAGATTCCCAGGTATGGAAGGATCATGCACAATTGGTCCAATCACAACAACGACACAATCATTCACAACTCAGCCAACAACTCTACACAGTGAAACAACACTAGCTCGAATCCCAGAATCAACAACACCCTTGGAAACCATCATCAGTAGACAGTCAACAGAGATACCTCCGTGTAAAGACTGCTCCCTGAACACCCCATTGCTGGCAGCCTTCCTCACCAGTCTCATCCTCTTCATTGTCTCTCTCATCATCAACATCTTCCTCCTCATCAAACATCGACATCTTAAGATCACCAAGGAGAAGGAAACCAATGTAGCCAAAGCTGATCCCTACATGGAGCTGCAACCAACGGAGGACAAGAACAAAGTCTATATGGAACCTACTACGGCTACAACTACCACACAAGATACCTACTACCAACCAGTTGAAGTAGAGACTGACAGCCCAGAGGATGACTACGCTCGGCCAGAGGGCAGCACCAACACCGACTATGAAGCGGTCAGCAAGCCACAGAGTTCAGCTGAGAAACCATATAAGAATACTAACAATTAACTCCTGGAAAATGTGTGAAAATACTTAGGAGGATGACGAAAGAACTGTCATGCTGACTTGAACTCCGGACATTATTAAACACTTTGGATAACCATGAACACTCGTCAATAAATTTCTGTACATATTGCTCGGAATAGACATAGGGTATATGACATACATCATTAATTGAAACATCAATATAGTTCCAGCAATGAACCCTTGTGCGTGTTAAAATGTATATAAAAGCTATGTAATCGTAATGTACATGGAAACATAAAAAATAATCAAACAGTAGGCCAATCAATGTTTTACATTTACGTTTAAAGACACTGGACACTATTGGTAATTGTCAAAGACCAGTCTCCTCACTTGGTGTACCTCAACATATGCATAAAATTACAGCTCTGACAAAATTTGAGCTCGATTGGTCGTCGGAGTTGCGAGATAGCTTTGAAAGAAAAAACCACCTTTGTCACACGAAGTATGTGCTTTCAGATGCTTGATTTCGAGACCTCAACGTCTAAACTTGAGGTCTTAAAATAAAATTCGTGGGAAATAACTTCTTTCCAAAAAACTTCGTCACTTCAGAGGGAGCCGTTTCTCACAATGTTTTATACTATCAACCTCTCCCCATTACTCGTTACCAAGTGAGGTTTTATGCTGATAATTATTTTGAGTAATTACCAATAGTGCCCATGTCTTTAATAGACATACCATAATTATATATTTTCTCGAGGGCGTGGGGTATAAATATCCTCGACCCCCTAATTTCACAGTTATTGGTGTAGACATTAAATGATTCATTATTCAGTTTTCAGTTTTTACACTAAAACATAATTAGAGGGCATTAAAAGGCGAGAGTGTAGCTCTGACATACTGTTTCGTGATATTCATTTCTTCATGTGATATGTCTTGTAATATCACCTGTACACAGGTCTTGAATGATTACGTTTCACATGAAGAGAAAACATGGTTAATATTCTAACACTGAGTAAATCACCCGATCAAAACCTCGCATTGAACAATCCCTTCACATAATGATGGTGCTTTACGTGGAGGGGAGAAGGGAGCAGCAGGGCTGTGTATTGAGAGACTTGCGACAACTTACAATGAAAAGGTCATTTTCGGTCACAAAAACCGCATGTGTACAATCAGGGTGTCAGACTCTTAACTGAACTTTAAAGGCAGTGGACACTATTGGTAGTTACTTAAAATAATTCTTGATTTTTGGGGTTGAACAAAGAATTGACTAGAGTGGGATTCGAACCAACGACCTCCGGATTAACGTGCCGGCGCTCTACCAACTGAGCTAAAACAATTATTAGCACACAACCTCACATGGTAACGAGTAATGGGGAGAGGTTGATAGTATTAAACATTATGATTAATGGCTCCCCTCTGAAGTGACGTAGTTTTCGAGAAAGAACTAATTTTTCACGAATTCACGAGATCTCAGATTTAGAATTTGAGGTCTCGAGGTGACACAGGTGTATTTCCCCCAACTAGGTTTCCATCGCCCCCAATCAATTCCCCCATAACACATACACACCTAGTAGCTATGTATAAGCATTGCGGTATAGAAGTGTAAGTAGAGTGCAGTTTGTTCTCTGTCCAAAACAGACCATTAATATTCATCGATATCAACGTCAGACAAAACACTTTCCACGCTGCCATTGGTTATTGTCTTCACAAGTCTTGGGTGAAAAAAAAACCGCTTAGATACATTTTAGAAATCGAATCTGAACATCTTTCCCCCTCATTCGTCACTCAGCCAATCAAATTGTTCTGGCGCCTTCACCGGCAGGAAACGCATTAAAAAATATATATACATAAATTTATACATAGAATGGGGTTTCATATATGCAATGTACTGCTCGTCTATGGAAAATCTCCAGAGTCAAAGTTCAATCTGAAAGTTCAAAACCGACGAAGCGTGATGTATATTTAACACATAGTATTGAAATCCAGGTATATATAGACTCAATAAATTGAAGTATTTCCTTCAATAATTCAATGTGAGCACTGAGCAGTGTGTAAGGTCTATGTACACTAATTGTGACACCAATGTGATTTCATCCTGACTTTTAGAATACTCTCCAACATGGATTTAACATCTTGGTTCAATCGTTCGCTCATCGTGGTTTTCACTCTGTGTTCTCTGGATACAACTCAACTCTTTTGGGTCGATTCACAACGTGTACAAGTACAACGAGTTCCAAATGCGGTTGCTATTGGTGAAGGTGACGAAGTGAAGCTACAATGTAATGCCAGTGTCAATGCACCAAGTCATTTCATAGAATGGGTTCGAATCTACATGGACGAAGGAGTGATAATAGCAAGGAATGGGACAAGTCTAGACCAGAGATATGAACTTACATCACGGAGACATATGTCTACTTCAATTGATGAGAGTCTTATCATCAAAAACATCAGTAAAATAGATACATTATTCACTTGTCGTATTTTTGACCCTGAAAGCGAAATGATGGACAGCAGTGTTCTGTTGTTATCACATAACATAAGTTTGCACATAGCTTTTTACTTCCCATCTACCATGTATCCCATCTGCATCCCTGATGGACGTTTCTCTGTACAAGAAGGAGCGACAGTAAACATGAGCTGCACTACTGAGATAGGAAACCCACCAGTACTGATACATATTCTTACGAACAGTACCATATATGAATGGACTTATATCACAGTTGGTAACGAACGGATTGGGTCTTTGAATCTGAGTGTAAATGCAACTAATCAAGGTTTTTCATATGAATGTAAAATCACATCGACAAGATTCCCAGGTATGGAACGATCATGCACAATGGGTCCAATATCAAATACGTCTGAGCCAAGTGAAAGTTCGACATCAACAACCCTACATCAGAGTACATCAGCAGCTACAGAAATCACAAACAGTCCAATCATAGACCCAAGTACAGATTCCTCCACACGCCAGCCAGAATCGAATACTGGTCTTCCGATTGCCATCATAGCAGGAGCCGGTGGTGCTGGTGGCCTCATACTCCTCATAGTGTTAACACTGGTTGTACTCTACGTTTGTAAATGCTGCTGCTTCAATGATAAACCAGGCAGACCATCATCATTATGGCTGACTGACTTACCGTTAGATGAACCAACCCAAGACCCACAACACACCAACCCTGACTTCGATCACAGCGAACCCAAGATGTCCACGAGCGTCTACCAGAATGTGACTGATATGCAAGAAAATAAAGTTGATCCAAGAATGCCACCACAATCTGCCCCAGAATCACCCCACCTTGACCCACACGACGACGAGGCAGAAGACTTCATTTCTCAAAGAAAATTCTCAACTCACTCTGAAAACAATGAACACGGTCCCAAATCTCCAGGTGTCTCAAGCTTTAAATTAACCAGGTCAGATGATCGCATCACTGACAAGGAAGATGGGGAGCATCTTGGAGCAGTAGAGCCAGATGAAGGAGATGCTCCTATGTATGGAGTGGTGAAGAAACCGAATCGCGTCTCAAAGGAAATTAAGAAGAAACCACCGGAGGTTGCGTCAGATGTTCCAGATCCCTGGGCTAATGCTTCCCTCGATCAGCATGAGAACATGAACCCAGCATCCACAGAGAGTGAGTATGCAGAGGTGTCATCCTTATCTGCTGACCAAGGCCTAAGAGGGAAGCCAACGGCTATGGTTAAACCTGTGTCCCACACCCCTAAACCACCAGTTCACCCTAAACCTGTCACAGACCGCCAATCATCACGACGTACAAACACTAATCAAGCCCCACCAAGTGTAGACAAAAAGCCCGTCAAGAAGTTTACACCCAGTCAGAGAAATCCATTAGGAGATGAGGTTGGGAAGCGAGATGAGGCACCTCTGCCTACACCCGTAGCACCGGGTGTACACCCACAACCTCCACCACCGGCATCGCCTCTCGTTGACCATGAGGAGAATGCATCAGTGGAGGAATACGGCGAGGAAGGAGGCCATGAGGTACCATCGGAAACCCAGGTACCTCGTGAGGCACCATCGGATACCCAGGTACCTCATGAGGCTCATGCACCAGATGATCATGACGTAACGTACGCTGAGCTTGAGTTTCAATCTGCAACATCTGACGCAATGCCTGAACCACAAGAAGAGCAGACAGTGTATGCCAGTATCACGAGTAAGTAGAAGCATGTGGGTGTTGTAAAAAAGCATGTAGAAATCACATACAATTATACAATCTTTTGCTGCATGCTAAAAACAACAAATACATTTCCCAAAAATGCGGACCCATATCAAATTGTATTGATTGTTTGACTTCGTACAAGCTTGCTTTGCACAATTAATCTCTATGATTTAAGAGAAGTAACAAATAATATGCCAATATTTACTCAGATTTTAAAAGAGCAAAATGTATGCACGATATTTACGAGCTTAATAATTGATTATACACAAGATGGCACGAGCAGCTGTAAATATTTCAATATGTCTTAGAATCGAAGAAAGAAAGGTGTCATCTTACAGATGAGCATATTTTTGTTTTATTTTATCAACTTTGTTTTAAATTACGAATGAGTGAAAGATTATTGGAATGGTTTTTGTATTAAATAAGAAGAGCCAAAATGTATAATATGTTGCATGTAATCTTAATGTAGACATACCTGTAGAAAAAGAAGGAGGCTAACTACCGATTAACGTTCAATTTAATGTACACTTCATATTGCTTACAGTCTGAAATATTCAGCGTAGCCTACAGTTTAAGTATAATTAAAGAAATAATGCACTTACTTTCATTTAGAAGACAGCGGTGGTAACCTCTGAAAAAAATAACAGTAAATATAACATTTAGAGAATTGAGAGGAATTAAATTAAAAGGCGGTAGTACGTGGTGGCACTATACCACCTTCACCCCCACTAAAGTATTCTGTAAATTTTGTAAAATTTCTTTTTTTGATGAAAGAGGAAACAAATTCATGAAGTTATTGGTGCAATCTGTACTATAAAGAAGGTGCTCTCATCAAGTATACAAACAGGGTTCTAGTGATTATTTTATGAATGTAAAGACATAATGGCGAGCTACTGGGGGGGGGGGTTCTTAAGGAGAAAGACATGTTCCTCACTGAAGAAGGTTGCATTTTATGACATCGACTCTGTTGAAGGGGTTGGAGTTTCTCATAAAAAGTGATTACTAACTTCTTTGAGTTTTTATGGACTTTTCATGGTTATTATTCTCTCCCTTTTTAAATTTTGACTGTGAATATTTTGCTCCGCTATTTTTTTTCATGTTTTTAAATGGTTATATTTTATATCTGAAGAAACTAAAACTGGGGCAACGGGGGCATGTCTCTCCATGCCCCCCCCCCGTGGTCATTGCCTTTGTGCCCTTTGAAATGTGAATTTTCCTGATCGAACAGCCCCTTTTTAGGGACAAACTTCCTTGCTCTTATTATCAGGGTTTGGGGTGTTATTGGATCGAATGCAGAAAATACGTCTTCAATGAAATGATGGAAACTCAAATTGATCTTTAAAAGAGCTATTTCTTCATTCTATTTTTATGTTAATATGTGAAATTATTCAAGCTGCTCAATCATTTTGCTTTTCTATTGGTGTTGTACATTAATATTGTTACAATACAAAACAACGTATAAATTGGCAAATCCACAAAAATGCAAACTTAGTTTAGAATAGAAATAACGAAAATGGAGCTTAGAAAACGTGTGCATAAACATTATTTAGAATGAAAAAGGTTAATAATCAAAACACATGTGGAAAGGAAGAACTATAACAGTCACTCAAGATTGTGTTTTTAACGTTTTGATGTAGCCCTAATTTATAAGATTAAAAACTCAATTTTGTTGTCTTCTTCTTGTAAATGTTAATCAGAAGAATATGTATTTTTATCTTGCATGCGATCAAAATGTTGTCACGGATTAAACTAACTATTGTGCCCAATTTAAAAGTAACCAAATATCGCTTAAAGGACTAAGCAAAGGGACACAAGCAATACACGATAACGGTAATTGGGCTGGTTACCTTTTCGGATAGATGTTTGTTTTTATTAAACTGGGTCATGGCAATAATTTTTGTCAAACTTCCCACCACAAAAATTAGCTAAGCACAAAAAATATCATTAGCGGAGATTGGTTACCAGCCAAGACTGGTTCCTTGCACAATGTTCTGTCCAATAAGGCCCGATGGACAACATGTTGCTTAAACAATGTTTGGCTAAGCAAACAAAATAGCAGGAACCCCAGTCATCCGGTAAATGCGGAATGGCATTTTAGCTAATTTTGTCCCAGGATTATTTATTCGTGCATGTACGTTTATGCTTAAGCAGAATTTGGGCCCAGATCTGAATTGCAGTAGCTTCACGTTCCACCAACTGTAACTTTCCAGTAAGCATGTGCGATTATGGTACTAATAACCAGCTCTATGAAATTGGACTCTGGTCCAAAAATGCCGAAGTTTTGAATAATTTGCAGGTTATGTAGCTTGTAGGGTCATATCACACCAACTAAAACTTTTCATATTGAAAAAAAGTTTTTATCGAAAAACAAACATGGAAAAGTGAAGATGTAATCGCTTTAGAAGTTCTTGTTTAAGCCAGTATGCACTACAAAACTTTACATTGCCTGTAACATATTGCTTTTTGCAAGTTGAAAGTAGTTTGGTGTTGCTTAGAAACAGCTGAGGGTCGTTGGTAAACCATATTTTAATAATGATAATTGAAACTGGTTTCGTTTATATAGGCTCCTGGTAATGAATTCTTAAATGATTATGGTACTTTTTGGTACACAAAACACAATGTCCTTAGATTTACATTAAACCTATACCGTTTGAAGAAAATGATAGTAGAAAGCTTCCCTGAAAATATTAGTTGCTGGGGTGCTGTAGTTTTGGAGAAATGAGTAAAACAATGTCAAGAAAAGACAATCTTACATGCTAAAATAATATTCGTCTCATGATCAGTGAGACGAAAATTATTTTCATGACATTGTTTTACTCATTTCTCAAAAACTACAACACCTCAGCAAGTAATATTTTCAGGGAAGCTTTCTACTATCATTAACTTCAAACTGTGTAAGTTTAATGTAAATTTGTGGACATTGTGTCTGTTGCCCCCCAAAAAGTACATAGACCCTTTAAATCAGTGAAATTTGACGTTAAAAATTGGTTTTCACTGTTGAATGATGTTGCTAATCAGTTATAATATAATTAGTGAAACACATGAGCTTATTTAATTTTTGTAGTCTGACCATATGGTACTTCACATGTAATTTCCATATAACTGTGTATAAACCCAATAAATGCTGCGTATTTCTAACTTCCGTGTTTACTCACCGTTATTGCATTATACAGATTTGTAAAGCTACAACTAAACCAGCATTCTCCTTTTTATAACATTCCAATCAATTTCAATAGGTTGTCTGGTTTTACGTGTGAGTTTGTGGGAAAGCAACAATGGGCTCTGACGTCAAGGCATTTTATGTTAACAATAGCAACAGTGGCAGGAACTAAAGATATAGGTGTCACTGTTGATAAATAACAAGACAATTCAATTCAGTTCAGTCTCACATTAATTTCCATACTTCATGAAAACAACAAACAAAAGGTTGATAGTCTTATTTAGTTTTGATAAACACAACGAATATTATTCTTATGTTATTGAAGGGTTCTGAGCATGTGCATGACTGTGTTACTGTTAAATAATTCTCGCTAATTTATTAATTTCGCTAAATTCATACTTTGCCTCTAAAGAGATTTAAAATGCTTTTATTTGAAGTCGGTTTAACATACTTTTTAGTGTTTGAAATTGTGATGTCAAGTTTAACAAAATTACAGCGAACTTTCAACAAACTTATATCCCCCCCCCCCCCAATCACATAACAATCCTGTAATATCATGAACCTGGTACACTGCAAAAACGTTGGTCAAATAATTTGTTGGGCAAAGTAACTTCAACAATTATTGGTCGATAATTGCCCAACAAAACCAATAATTGGTGTTGGACAAATATAATTTTTGTTTGCCAATTTTTTTTTTTAAAAGCGGTTACCAAAATATACCCAACTATTGATGAGGAAATATTACCCAATTATTTGGCAACCAGAGTGCCTAACTTTGATGGGTAATATTTTGCCCAAAAGTTGGAGGAGTTCACTATTCGCCCTTAATTGGGTAAAAAGTTGGGAATTTTTTTACCCAATTTGTTTACAGTGGGTATTTTGATACAATATCAGTTTAAACGTTGGATCGCCACAGGAATTATTATTTGCGTTAATAATCAACACGTTCTCGCGTTTTACTTTAACTCGGGACTCCCCCCCCCCCCCGCCCGCACAACCATACAGGCTCCCTGCCGGTGTCCCAGAGAAATCTGTCTGTCGGCGGAAGTTCTGTCACCCATTGGATGGGCTGAAGAAGGGTGGTTCAAAAGAGGGCGCTATCACAAGAAATTTGTACCACAGTTTGCCGTTATATGGAAGTGCCTCTAAAATGGGCCCACTTGCTTAAGAATTTTCTGCTGAGCAGAAATGAGCTGGATACTAGTTACAAATTGTACATATGATATGGCATTATTATGGTTAGCATAATTGTGTTTTTGCTTAGCTTTTGTGCTTAAACAGCTCTGTGAAATGGGGCCCGGAGGACAATACTGCTGTGCCACTTTGGCCCAAGTAGCTAAGCACATCAATTTTAATGTTTGCTTACTTTAATAAGGTTACCAATGCCACGTGTATAAGTTGTGACTGGTATCCTGCTCATTGTTGCTAAGCAGGGATTTTTAAGCAATATTTTTAAGCAGCTCTGTGAAATTTTGCCCTGATAGTTTTGGTTCCCACACGTTTAAGTAGAATACATCACAAACGGCATGATGTCATTATAGGAGGAAGTTCAATGTTCAGTTATTGGAAAGAAAAGTACACACAGGTTAAACTTCCCAATGACTCCTTGTAACCTTCTCCTCTGACGACAGAGCACGACTGGTATTTCATCTTTTAGAGGGCAAGGCCGTTTTCATTTTGCAAAGGGGTACTTTCAATGGGGAACCGTTGGAAGGAGCACCAAGGCTAAGACCAGGGGCAATGCTCTGTGACCTCCGTGTGCTTCAAGGTCTACAGCTCTTACATGAACATCATAGACCTTATCGCAAATACCAATGCGCAAGCGCAGACTGTTGAATGAGGTGCATTGTGGGATATTTTTTTTTTATATGGATCAAATTTTGATACCAGCAATACCACAATGCACCTAATTCCAAGCTTTACGCGCGCGCCCCGGTATTTGCGATAAGGTCTATGTCATTGTAACCTATGACGATATGTAAAGTACGTCATAGGCCAACCAGTGCATTTCCTTTTTGTTGTTTTTTTTTTTGCCAAGTAAGGAGGAACGGTTGTCAGAAAAACCACAATGACACTAATATAAAACAGGTCGGGTACGGTATTGACTTAAACTCTCAGCGTTGAAGCGTGATTGTACAAGATGATACAATAATGAACTTAAAGCGCTTTGAAATAGACACAATCTGGATCAAAATCTATTTATTGGTGATGCCTGATAAAATAAAATAAAATAATATAAAAAAATCCAGTGTTATGTACAATCGTTTGGCAAACATTCATCGTAGCCCTTTAGGAATGCAATTAACATAGATAATGAATAATACAAAAAACAGTTACCGACGTTTGTTTCAAACTATTCCTTTTAAAAACAGCAAAATCATCTGTCAAAATTCGTTTCAGAGAAAATATTATTTTCAACAACATCACTCCTTTCCGTTATGAAGAATTCGGGTGGTTTGTTTCAAAGAAAATCTGACGTAATCCCCAGTACGCAGGAAACGGGACAGTTCTCTAACCGTTTAACACGCGATGGCCACACATTGTTGTGTTGTTTCAACCGAAACAATTTCCTGTGTTTTTGCTTTAAATTGATGACATTTTATACCAAAGTCAAAGTGTGACCATCATGGATCGAATGTGTAGGTTGGTGTGTGTGTTCCTGCTCTGTGTTTTGAGCCATCTTGATGCTGGTCAGTGTTTGAATCCGAACAGTGTGCATATTTCTAGAGTTGAGCCAACTGGGGAGCAAGATATCGTAGAGGGCGATAGGGTGGTACTTCAATGAACAGCCATTCACCAGAATGCCTTTATTGTTGAGTGGTCGAGACATGCCTCCTCTGAAACGCAGTTTAATGAGGAGATAGTGGCTCCCAATGGACAAAGCTTAAACAAATACACGCTTAATCGAAATGTCAGTGAGACTCATTCGCTGTTCACGGATGAGGTACAGACCCTGACATTTACTGCGAATAGAAACGACACATCATTTTTCACTTGCCGTCTGAGGCTACTAGGTGTAATAATAGCTACAGACTCTTTGCTGTTACCAGTGCTTTACTTCCCATCTGCCATATACCCCATCTGCTTCCCTAATGGTCCTTTAACAGTACAAGAGGGAGCGACAGTAAACATGAGCTGCACTACTGAGAGAGGGAACCCACCAGTACAGGTACTTATATCTTCAAGTTCCACTAATAATGTGATACGGATACCAACTGCAGATCTTAAAGGTGAGCCCACAAGGTCTGTTATAGAGCTAACATTAAACGCATCAGACGATGGTAGTTCGTTTGAATGTAGAATCGTTTCTACGGCAACGAAACTCAATAATTCTGAAAATTCCTGCATCTTTGGACCAATAACTGTACTTTATATGACAACTGAACACGAAGAAAACAAAATACTGGCCACCACTGCAGTACCGCCTACTTCTGAGATGACTGTTTTTCAGACAACTTCCATATGGATTCTAGTCTCCGTTCTTGTCGGCGTTTCTTGCATCCTCGTCACCTTCTTTCTTATTAGACATTGTAAGATCACCAAAAAGAAGGAAACCAAAGTAGCAAAAGCTGATCACTACACGGAGCTGCAACCAACGGATGATGAGAACACTGTATACATAGAACCAACGACTACACCTGTCACACAAGAAGCAGAGAAGGAAAGCCAAGAGGATGGTTACCTTCGTCCACTGCAACATCCCAAGGTGCAAATAAGGAACCACCAAGTCGCTGTGCAGGTTGACACAACACCAAGCTCAGAAGCAACTACCACACAAGATACCCACTACCAAACAGTTGAAGAAGAGACTGGCAGCCCAGATGATGACTACCTTCGACCACGGCCACATGATCTCAAGGAGCAAAGACAGAACCACCAAGTCAGAGTGCACGTTGACCCAACACCAAACTCACGAACAACTAACACTCAAGACACCTACTACCAGCCAGTTGAAGTAGATAAGGAAATCCAAGAGGATGGCTACGCTCGGCCAGATGATCCCAAGGAGCAAAGAAAGAATCACCAAGTCAGTGTGCACGTTGAACCAACACCAAGCTCAGAAGCAACTGGCACTCAACACACCTACTACCAACCAGGAGAGACAGACAGCCCAGAGTATGACTACGCTCTGCCAGCAGAGGGCAGCACTAGCACCAGCTACGAAGCTGCCAGACAGCAGTGTCAAGCTGAGAGACCACATCAGAATATTAACAATAGTAACAATAACAACAACAACAATAACAACAATGAGAAAAGAAGGCGTGTAGGCGTGGTTGTCAGGCCAGTTTTTGACTTTGGGTCAGAGGGTATCACCAACATCAGTCAAGCGGCCAGAAAGCCAGAGAATTTTGCTGAGAAACCACATCAGAATGTTAAAAATAATAATACAAAAAGACGGCTTGGTGTTGTTTTCAATCCTACCAAACACTAACCCTTAAATGTTTCTAAAGTTGCATTACTGGTTTTTAAACAGTGAATTAATTTGCATCTCAACTTTTTAATAGTGCACACACACACAAAATACCTGAAAAAATGCAGGTGTTCATTTTTTGTTGGAAAAACCCACCAAATTGTAATAAAATAAGAATAATTATGACAGGGCCGGGCCCTTGTGCACGCGTACTTTTCGAAACATCATTTATTTATTTATATGAATGTAACTGCAATACTATTGTTCTCGTGATTTTCAGTGTAATTTCCATTTTTAAATCTTTTTAAATTATTGTTAATATTTGTATATTGTTGTAATGCGCATCTGTACATATTTTATGAAACTGGCGCATAATAAATGAATAAATTGTTATAATTAACTATCCCCGTACAGTACGATAACCACGCCATACAATGACTTGAAACATACGTCTGAAAGTCCTTTGAAGATTATTTCAAAGATGCTACGTTAAAAACTTATCAATGTTTAAGTTGACTTTCAATTTCGATAAATTTCGATAAATTATTAAGGCATTTTACGAATAAAGTTTTGTTTTAATAAAAAAAACATTGTTTACGTATTATGCTTAGATGATGTGAATGCTTGCACAGTCAGCTACAATCCATTGTTTATTGTGGACGTATCAATCAGTTGCAAGCGGAAGGGGAAAAGCCCCGAATGTAAAACAACACGCAGCTGTTTACTGTTTGTCAACAGAGGGCGGTGCTATTGTCTCATTTCTTACCAAAAAAACATTATAAGATGCAAAATTGTTAATTTCCTTCATTAATACAGATGGTAAACCATTGGTCAACAAGTGAAAGGAAATAGTAAAACTAACCTTTAAAATATTTTAGATGTCATAGTTTGAGTTGGTAGCCAATCGGCATTTGCGTTGAAAGCAGAACCTAAACCCAGCTCTTGCTAGACTTGGTTACAAGTCTGCAATCGTAGCTTTTAGTCTACCCGATAGCCAATACATTATTGCCTGAAGTAGCACCCTCTTGTTAGATTAACCTCAGTCATCATAGCTTAGCACGTTATAGCTAATCTGTGGGGGCGTTTTTCGTGGCTGATGCAGAGGAATAAACCGCGATCTCAGACTTGAAATCAAGTCTAAGCTCTTGCTAAATCACCAGCCGCCAAAACACCCTGATACAAAGTAAAAACTCCCTGGGAATGTTTCCGACTGCGGAAGTTGATTTGTTGTTTTAGTACCATCCGGAGGAGTGAATCATTTCAGTTCCAGGTAGTTAATACAATCAAACCCAGTGGACATTTCATGATATATAAAGAGCCCGTGTGTTCGAAATTCGATTCGAAATGTATATTTACAAATATCTTTAAGAATAGTGGTTTCTCCGACTTAGTCATAATAGTAATGTTTTTGATTTCTCAATATATATTTCTCCTATCACCTAAAAATAATAAGGAGCTATGAAATATTGCATACATTATACCACTTTTAATTATTTAACTTATAAATTTATTGTGGATTACAACAGCAACGATTTTGTTAAAATCGTTTCACTCGTCATTAGAAAATAGCAATCCGTTTACTTCAACACCAAGTCAATATACAGTGCGGTGTTTTTACTTGAACTGTATATTTTTGAAGATCTTTGTGATAGTATTTTGGTTTTGAGATAATGTATTTATTTTAAGAGTAATTCTATAATGAGATTCGAATGAAAGAGTGTTTACATTTTAGCTAACTGCGTGTACGCCGATTAATATTGTTTTGTATTAAAATGAATATAATAATTAACAATTTGCCGACCGAAGCTAACTTATTAAATAATAGATTTCGATCAAGTTTAAAGTGTGACTTATGTGTACATAAATGTCTTTGTAGTGATGTAATAATCTTGAATTGAGCTTCTTCAGATTTTAATTGGCTTCTTATTGATCAAGATTTATCTCACTTAATGGTGTACCTCAAGTTCTCTGCAAATGATGTCTTACCCAAAATCAGGCAGCAAAAAAGTGAAAGATACTTGCGGTTTGCTAAGTTTATTTTAAAGAAAATTATTGGTTGTACTTGTCTTTATAACTGCCGATCCATACACATATTGTATTAGGCCTAGATGCATGACTGTGTATTCGCACAAGGTTAACTCTGGACTATTCCATTAAGGAGGCGAAATAGAAAAATGGTACAGCCACATTTCACCGGTGATTGTATTCAGCGCAAGGCACGAAAGAAATACATTCAATATCTGATTCACAATAATCACAATATTGACATGGAAACCTTTTATGGGGGGGGGGGGGGGGGGCTGGACATGCCCACACATTTATCGGCCCAACACATATTTTTTTTACACCAGAAATAATGTCAACATAAACAAAAAATCCAAAATTTGATATGTAGTATGCTCACTATGTCAAGAATTTAATTTATTTGTGAAAAAAAGTCGATTTAAACTAAAAGCGAGAGAATCCCATTATTGAGAGAAACCTGTGAGAATCCTCCCTAGTGGTATAGTATTAATCTCACAACACATATACTTCAACACGAAGAGAAAACTGTAACATTAAATCCATATTCAAAACGGAACTGTTGGTAAATAACTGGGTTGAATAGCGAGACCAAACTATCGACGCGAGACCAAAGTATCGACGCGAGAACAACATATTGACCTGCGACCTGACCTGCCGAGCTCGAGACTAACTCCAAGTTGAGTGAGTCCTGTCGACACAAATCACTGCATGACAGGCGAATAAACACGGAAATGAGAACAACATATACAAGGGTATACACGCAATGGTTGGGAATAAATTGAGAAAACATTTGCTAGCAGTAAGACACTTGTACCAATGTTTGATACGAATCTGAGTTGAGTGATTTTTAGCTGATGTAATTATGACCATGTCTCGAGGGTATTGGTTGTTGCATCTACTCATGGTGTGGTGCTCACTGGAACGACTTGTATGTGTCAATGCACAGATGGTTACAATCACTAAGGTATCACCAGCTGGTAATCCTGTAGAGGGTAACGTAGTGGAGCTTCGCTGTCAAGATTCTGGCTTGATGGCGGGTTATATAATTGAGTGGACGAGGATGGAGGAGGAGGCCCAGGAGGTATCAATAGCCCGGAATGGTATGAGTGTGGATTCGAGATACACGCTTTCTATACTGGCGTCTGGGGCTCAAGATAAGTTTGAGACACTTACTTTTGATGCTACCAGGGAGGACACAGGAGTGGTTTACGGTTGTCAAGTGAGGAACTCAAACGTACAGAATAACCCTGTAGTGGTAAAAGCGCAACCTCTCTCTTTAACAGTGCTTTACTTCCCATCTGTCATGTATCCCATCTGCATCCCTAATGGTACTTTCATTGTACAAGAAGGAACGACGGTAAATATGAGCTGCACTACTGAGATGGGAAACCCACCGGTAACGATGCAGATTCTTACGAGCAGTGTCATCTATCAATGGATTTACGACAGTGACATCAAAGAACCAAAGAGTTCATTGTCGCTGAATGTCACTGCAGCTAATGACGGTGGTTCATATGAATGTAAAATCACCCCGGACTCCACAGTCTCGACACCATTCACAGGAATGGAAAGGTCATGCACGATCGGACCAATAACTATTAGTAACATGGCAACCGATAACATACCCAACACCTATAATACGCCGACCACACCAGACGCATCAAATACTCCTTCAACTGTGCCACAATCTACTACACCCGACCCTGATGAAGCTACAGCCCGACCTGATGAAGCTACAACCGTGAATCCACCGACAACTTCATTCCCTATTGCCATTATAGCAGGAGCAGCAGGAGGAGGTGGCCTCTTAATCGTCTTACTTATCATCTTATTGCTACTCTACCTATGCAAATGTGGATGTTTCAAGGAAGGCAAACAAGATCCAACATTATGGCAAACTAATGTACCACTTACTGAGTCAAATGATCACAACGAGTCGTGGGGAAAACACTCAGGGTCCATCGGTCAAGACGTGGAGGAAATGAGAGAATTAAACCCCACTCCGGGTTTCATTCAAGAACCTGAGACGGAGGATGCACTAGAGATGAAGGAGATGGATACCACTGGGGCAGATATAGTGTACGCCCAACCACGGAAGAAGTCAATTTCCAAAGAACAGAATAAAGACGAAATTGGTCGTCCTCAAGGAACTGGCGCAACATGCGTTGATGCCGAGGATGCAGGAGCAAAGGTAGATGAAACTGGTGGCGGTGAGAGCCCACTCGTGTACGGTAAAGTACAGAAGACCAAAAACAAACCACAACCCAAAGAAGACAGAATGTCTAAAGATGATAATGCTGAGGTATGGCAAAGCACCGACCCACCAGGACACATTGAAAACAATTACACGGAGATACCTAACATGACTGCCATTGATCCGGGTTTAAAACCAACAGCAGTGGTCAAGCCAGTCGTGCACCCAACCGTCTCTAAACCTGAAGACGATATTCAATCATCATCCCACAGCAACGATGGAGTTTCCCCCAGTGTTGGGGATAAGCCAAGTGTCAAGAAGTTTCAACCTAAGGATCGGTCCGAGAGTCAGCCACCAAGAGGTGGTTCCAATCCAACCAGAGCAACTTCCTCGGCCGAGCAACCACAATCAACTGATGACTGGTCGCCTCCTATCGAGCAACATGGACACACACCTCAAGCTGATCCCAATGAGGAAGCGAGCTATGCCGAGGTATCACACAATTACGCGCAACCTCATGAGGCTACAACACCAGATGATCATCATGACACTACGTACGCTGAGCTTGATTTAAACCCACCGACATCAGACGCGATGCCTCAACCCAAGGAAGATCAGACCTTGTACGCTAGCATAGTCATGGATTAGGTAACGTATAAAATGACTGAATTGTCAACCATTATATTTTAAGTATTTTAATTATATTTTAATTAACCGCCTGTCGTGGTTATAGTGATGATCAAAGGAAATAAGTAAAGTGAAATAATTGAAATAGAACTCGTATAGACCTACTCATACTGGCTTAATCGAAAAGAACAGCTGATGTAAATAGGCTGACCTATCAATAGGTAATGTACAAAGCAAGTGGCCGACTTGTACAATTATTTGTGAGTTAAATAATTAATTGTGGTGATGGTCAAAAGAATAGAAAAAGTAAAAATGAAGAGAAATTTGTTTGTATACACTGTAAAATATTGCGGGTCTGACATTAACCCGGATCCGGTGCCTGTGAAGCCCGACCCATTTCTGAGTGTGACCCGAAAGCTGTAATTAATAAATATGGCAAAATAATGCATTATAATCCGAGTTAAAAAAATATTCAGCCACTTTTCGGGTCAGCCTGACCAAGAAATGGGTCAAGCCCCAGGAAACTAGGTATCAGTGTCCATTGTTAGCCGGGACTTTTTAGAGTATAGTGACTAAGAAGGTTATGACATTTGATGTTTAAGTGAGCCGACCTATCGACTTTATTTCTACATATTCTGAAATTACATTTTTATAAAACACCCGTTTTGTTTTGTTAATTTTGTAAATTAACGTGACATATCTCATGGGATTTGGAACGAACAGTAGTAGTTTTTAATTGTGTTTGCCTGCTGCATATTGTATCATGAAAGCCTTAAACCATATTTAAAAAAAGAAATTAAAAAAAAGACAATAGTGTTAACTAAACTAAACACAATGGACGTAAGGTAAAACTGACTGTTTGGGTTGGCTCAACAGTAGCTCATGCTTTTCGCTAAACTATGACTAATAATAATGGTGTTATTTCAATTGTAAGGACTATGTAAGAGAAAGTAAATGTACAGAAAGTGTCTTTGTAATGACTGTTTAGTGTACTGAACTAGTTATACTAAAGCGACAATGCACACATGAAAAGCGGGTTGCTACATCAAAAAGAGCAAAATTGTGATTTATTTTTTTTCAAATAACCCCCCCCCCCCCGAAAGTATTTCAGATATATTTTCACAAAATGAGGTTTGAAACTTGAAAAACTGTTTAATATTTTTCACAGGACTCGGGAAAGTACTGAGTATACAGTGCTAACACACATCAGTGTATGGGTAAAACCAAAATTAATATGGGATTTGTTTGTTTTGCAAGTTATTGTTTTAAACTAACAAGAATGCTGTGATTTGTTCTTTAAAGGGGCTGTGTCGTCATGATCAAAGCTGACCTGTGCCTGGGGTGGGTTTGACGGGGTAAGGGTTAACCATGTACAGCCACACAAGTGAAAGTAATCCCACAGGCATAAACAGTTAAAACACAATACCCAAAGCTTGAAATATTGTTTTTCTTTCAAATAATATGCAGTATCACCTCTCTTTTGCAAGATGACATAGAAACTGCAATATATATATGCGACCAACCACCGCTGTGGGAACCAAACCTTTCGCCATTGTGTATCAAAGTACAGCAAGCCAAATGCTGTTAACAATTCAACAGCTTTCTATACGTGTCTGGGTTTTGAATGGTTGATTCATATCAAGGGTATTTCCCTGAAAACCCTCGTTCACAATAGTTCACTAAGGTTATATGCGTGGGTGGATTTTTGGTACGCTCTGATGATTACAATTTAATACACAAAATCTACCCGTTCCGAATTAAAATAGGGACCCGACTCATTTTGAAGTCAGTGTACATTGTATCCGGAATCTGTGTGTAAAAAAATTACCCTGAATCCATCTCATTTTTATAAAACCCAGTTTTTTGTCAACCTGAACCATAAAAGAGTCAGTCCCTTCTGACACACTGGATCCGGGTGACTCTGACCTGACCCGGGTGTTTTAAGAATGTAGAGCGTAGGTTATTATAATCCATTATTAACAGCAGTAATTATTATATCTAAGCAAATATGCATATAGGTGGTACAGCTTGTGTGATGGTGAAAAATTGTTACATTTATTTATACAATAGATGCTTTTAACCCGTATTATTAATCAGCCAATTCTATTTGTTCATATTTTTTATTTTATGTACAGTATAATATTTTACATATGTTTCGTCTTCTAGAATCACAACTGTTTGCGTGATCAATTTCCTGATATTAGATACTACACAAATTCCAGAAACTATTGACAGAATTTAACAACACTCTAATCACCCAATCCGAAACTATGGAGCCCACAGAGACTATTTTCTTTTCATAGGAGCTTGTAACTTGATTTCCTTAAAACGTTAATATTGCACTTCTGATCATTGTATACTAGCCGAGTTTCGCTTCAGTAAAGTGTTCTACATGACTACGTTACAAGGCGTATATATAGTTTTGAAGGGTATTCCCCTGCAGTCGCTTGTTAGTCCAAAATGGACATGTATCAAAACTGTTCGGGGCGGGGACGGTAGTCAGAGGGAATGGGCGATACCCCGCCCGCACTTAGATCCCTTGCCCCTCTCTTGCTCCTCTCTTGCCCCTCTCTTGCCCCATGAGCTTGTGGAATTACAGTGAATGGTTTGAAACCCCCAGATTATGTATTTGCCCCCGCTTGACCTAAAAAAAAAATTGAATATGTCTCTCAGTTACGCCACAATAAATTCCATGTGCGCATTTAAAACTCTTTGATAAAACAACAGCTTTAGGCCCATATAGTTGAATCATCAACAATTTGACTCTAACTAAATGTGAAAGCAGAAATGTCGTTGTGAGTAAAGCAAATTCTTATTCAAAGTTATCAGTTGTTAAACAAAACCTCTAAAGCTAAAATCATTGCTATTTCCAATTCATGTCATAAAACATGAACCGTAACCATGCCAATATTGAATAATAAAATATAGTATAACGAATGCTTACGATCGTTCGGCTTAAAGTACTTCGATAAAATTGTTTCACAATCTGAGAAATGCTCTTCGTTACCAAACAATTTGTGAGAATAAATAATTCCAAGTAGACAGTACGAGTGTCCTTTAGTCTCTCGACAAACAATTTCTCATAATGGGAGACTTTCTGGGACGATAGAGGGCAGCAGACTTACCGGGTAAATCTATTGTTCTCAGAATTATGCGCATGTTCAGAACTGCGTAAACAATGGAAATTTACCCGGTATGTCTGCTGCCACCTAGCATTGGAAAGTCTCCTATTGTGGTGGAAAAGGTAATGTTGACTTTGTAAGAAGGGAAATCTCTTTCAGTGGTTTAATGTTATTGCCACCTGGATTCTAGACTTGTGGACAAGTCGTTAAATCGGCCCCACGCGCTGAGATAGTGCTCTCGCGAGATCACTGCTCTCGCGCGAACTGATGGCTCCCCGATTTCGACTCCTCATTAACAAGAATGCTGTGATTTGTTAATGAGGAGTCGAAATCGGGGAGCCATCAGTTCGCGCGAGAGCAGTGATCTCGCGAGAGCACTATCTCAGCGCGTGGGGCCGATTTAACGACTTGTCCACAAGTCTACCTGGATTCCAGTCAGAGACTCGATTACTGGTGCAATGCCATTGTATATGGGATACGGTCGATTTTGGGTCACACCCAATGAACCAACATCCGCACAAGCACGTCGTCGTTTTTAATGGTACCGTTACACACCTATGTTCAGAAACAGCTAATGTTTCGGCACGTCATGTTCCAGCACGTGTGTTCCTATTCTTAACCCTAACCCTATAGACGATGTGGATTGGGTCACTTGGGGCTGACCCGAGGTGCACCGACGTCACCAAGGGAAGGCTCACGTGATGATGTGTCTGGGTTTTTTTCCAGGTTAGAGGACGAGCGTGGGGTAATTGTGTGCCCACGTTCGTCCTTGAAAAAAAATAAAATACGCCACATCGGGGTCGACCCAGGGAAGCTAAACGAACGCACCCATAGATAACCATACTTTACAGAATGTATACGAGGTGTTATTGGAACATGTCAATGTCGGAATGCAGTCACCTTTTATCAATGTCCGTAAATTAATATTGAATATGAGACACGTTTTGACCAGCCAGACTAACGAGCTCACAGTTTTGATTCAACATAAACTGAGACTAAAACCATCCATTTAACATTGGTTTATATTTTGGTGTATGCTTGGCCGTAAAAGGTGTAAGGAATTATTAGTCGAAAGGAGTGAAGAAGTTTTAATAAAATTAAAGTCCTAGTGTCACGCTGCGGTGTTTTTGTATGGATCGGTGACACGCAATAATGGCTGTTGGTATAATTGCGTATTTAATATGCGAAGCAAAGTTTTGAGAAAAAAGGTTCTGATGGGCTTAAATTTCAAATTTCCTGTCGAAGAGTAAAACGCGCATGAGCACAAAGCTGTCAGCAGCATAAAACGGAACTAGAGAAACTGATAAATATCGTAGTTAACTGTCACAGTCTTTTAGTGCCCTCTTGGTGTCTGATTTAGAAAGTTGTTCGAGCATCCTGTCATGATGGCTCAAAGACGTATGTTTGTGCATTTACTGCTGCTTTGTGTGTGGTGTATTGATACAAAGTTCAAAGGTGCCAATGCGCAGAATGTCACCATCTCAAAAGTACAACCAATTGATGATCCCGCAGAGGGTGGCTCTGTGGACCTGCGGTGTAATGCCACCAACCTGACACCAGGTGACTTCATTGAATGGTCAAGATTAAACATGAATGCTGAAGTTATTATACGTCCAAGTTTTGCAACCACAAAGTACACTCAATATACAGAGACATCTTCAGAACAATCTTTGGTTCAGAGGTTCAAAATTAACATTTTGACAAGAATTGACACGGGACTTTACTACTGCACGGTGAAGAATTCTGACGGGACCGTAGAGGAAACAGCAAGTATCTATGTAACGGTGCGTTACCCACCATCAGCCGAGTACCCCTTGTGCTATCCTAATGGTCCTTTAACTGTACAAGAAGGAACAACTCAACAATTCAATTGTATAACTGAAAGAGCTCCGTTAGTAAGCATGCTTATACTCAAGAACGGTTTAGTTATTCCCACAGAGTCATTGTTGGGAAATGCTACAACTTTTACAAAGTCCCACACCTTCACATTTACTGGAGATGACAATGGTACATCTGTTAAATGTAAAATCATCTCTGTCCCGTATTTCCAAAGAAATTGCACATTCGGACCAATCACTGTGACAATGCGAGATCAAGATTCTCAGCAACAACCAACCCTGGGAAATAGCACCACCCCTCAAACCGATGCAACAAGCGAGAGTTCGGACACAGGTTATCCAATGTGGACGGAATCTACGACAGGCAGTAGTCGGCAAATTATAAACCAAACAACCCCTGAAGAATCTGTAAACACATCAACACCCATTCAAGAAACTCCAACCCCATCAGCACCCAGCAGCCGAACTTCAAACCCATCAACGCCTACTATACAAGAAACTGTAAACACATCAACACCCAGTCAGCCGACCCCAACCCCATCAACACCCAGCAGGCAGGAAACTTCAAAACCTCCAACCGCTAGTCAGGAAACTCCAAACCTACCAACAATTGGTCTCCCGATCGTACTTAAAGCACTAATCGCAGGAGGCTTGATCTCGTTACTGATACTACTGATAATTGTATTATGTTGCTGTTATTACAAGAAGAAGCAGAAACCCAGACAACCACATATCAACCTACCACTGTTTCAACCGACTACGGATTTGGTTTTCGAGCCGCAAGGAATTCACCATATCATTCGTAAAGAGTCTACAAATCTGGACAAAGATGACATGACTGAGAAGGATGATTCATCAGAGGGATTTTGTGCTGATCAAAAACCCACACCTGAGTTCATGTCACAATTCATGGTATCACCTTCTCCAACTAATGAGCCTGAGGGCAACCAATCTAAGAGCATCAAAAGCGGCACCAGTCCGTCTCCAGCCGATGTTGATAAGAACATCATCAATACGTTCACATCTCAGCCCGAACTGACTCCAGTAGACAAAGATGAATCTAAGGAAGCCCATGGAGAGGTTCTCCGTCCAGATGAGCCTCACAAGACAAAGCCTCCTACAGGTGAGATTGTATACTCTGATGAGGTGTCAATCCAACAGGGTGTACCTCAAGTCTCGTCTGCGTGTACTACGTACGCTGACCTTGATCTATCACCGTGTACATCGGCCACATTACCTTTGCCCAAAGAAGACCAAACGCTTTACGCTCAAATGACCAATCTTTAGAGACTCTTCTATAATTAAAAACTCGTTTATTACATTAATACTAGTGTCGTTTCGGGGGTAAAGTTTGGGGCGAAACAGTATACACAAACTTATAACATGAACAATTACAAAGTTATAATTCTAGTGCATCGCGGGGAAAAAATCAGGCAATTAAATATGCAAGCAAAATCTTCGTGTTATATTATTATTGTTGGCCATTTTCGCGGGTCATGTATTTAATATGCCTTTAAGTTTTTCTCTGCTGTAAACATGTACACATTGAACTTGTAGTAGAAAAAATCTTCCGTGAGAGGAAAGTCACTTCAAAATGTACTCAAATTTATTTCCTCGTAACAATATTAGTTAGTAAACAATTAATTGACATGGAGTTAGAGGCCATGGAGTGGGGTTGATGGCCTCTCAGTCTGCTGTTGCCCCACTAAGGCCCAGCCCAGTCTTGCCATTGGTACCCCTTTGAAAGTTTCTAATAACTATTTTCAAATGGAAGTACAAGTGCCCTTTGCCTATGCAAAAATGAAAATGGTTAAAAGATCTCACCAGCAAGTCATTGTGCAGTGAGTTTAAGACACTGGACACTATTGGTAATTGTCAAAGACCAGTCTTCTCACTTGCTGTATCTCAACATAATGCATAAAGTAACAAACCTGTGAAAATTTGAGCTCAATCGGTCGTCGAAGTTGCGAGATATTAATGAAAGAAAATAACACCCTTGTCACACGAAGTTGTGTGCTTTCTTATGCTTGATTTCGAGACCTCAAATTCTAAATCTGAGGTATCGAAATCAAATTCGTGGAAAATTACTTCTTTCTCGAAAACTACGTTACTTCAGAGGGAGCCGTTTCTCACAATGTTTTATACTATCAACCTCTCCCCATTACTCGTAATCATCATGAAAGGTTTTATTTATGACAATAACTATTTTGAGTAACTACCAATAGTGTCCACTGCCTTTAATATAGTACTACAACGGTATTAGGCAGAAAGAACATATAGCCACAACAGAGTTGAGGGAAAATTGAAATGTTCGCTTTAAAGTTTAACAAAAAACACACACACAAGACACCTGATTCGTACACTTATCTTAACAATAAATACCAGGAACAGTGAAAGTTAATAATGTCCACATGTCGCTTTAGTTAGGCAGTACCAAAGTAGATCACCATAGAGTTGATATAAATCACCACAATAACACTCCCAACAATTTAGTTTGTGTCAGTGGTCACACCGTGAACACTCACTACACCGCATGGCCACGTATGCCAACAACACGGCCTCTTCCTTGGCTTGCTCGTTTTGCTAAACTAAAACTAAAAGTAAAACTACTTATTGTACTCACAAACATTCCAAAGACTATGTACATTCCGTTCCGTCCACTCTGTAGAATGAGAATATGAGCATGGAGTAGAAATGTCAATTCCATGTCAATCACAAAATGTCTCTACATCGACAATCTTTAGTTGGTGATTTTGGCAGACGACATTATTTTCAAAACTTCCCACAAAATGTGACAAAAACATTTTGTAGGCTCAACCAGTGTGTTGTTGTTTTAATTAAGCATTTTAATTCTTTAAAAACAGTTTAGCGTTAAATCAATTAATAATTAACTTCATATTTTGTGCTTATATATTTTTTTAAAGCAGATTTTATCAAACATGTAATTAAAAGTTTAAAGGTATTTTGTGCAAAAATAAAATTGATTTAATTAACGAGTAAAGCGTATTAGAGTAGAGAATAAAGCGCCCTCATTAGTTTTGCGAAGGATTAATTGACGGCGCATAATAAAGTGTAAAGTACTTGCACAATGCTGGATTTTGACATTATGAACCTTTTGTGACAATCGGATCTAAGATAACAAAAGTATGATCTGTAAATAATAAGTTTTACTTCCTTTTTTTTGATTTTCGCAGTGAAACAATTTAGAAATTGTATTTTTTAAAGGGTTTATTGGTATACAAATAATTCGACTTTCATGAGCATGATTAGTCAGATTATTAAAAATAAAAAGTAGAACAAATCAAAGACTGTTTGTGAAACAAAATTGTGGAGCATAAAAGCTATAATTATTTGCGCTGCTAAACATTTATACGAAAATAAAAATGGCATAAAATATAATAAAACAAAATCTTTGAATAATAAGAAGGGGGAAAGAAAAAAAGAATTAAAAAAAGAACTTTTTGGAATAACAATAATCTTTATCAAAAACAATGACAAAGAAATTGAATGTACAGGAGGCCTACTGTTCTGCTTTTTGTATGTATGTGTTTTTTTTAAATATTTTTGAAAGAGATGTATAAATATTTGGATTTGTATGTCGATTGTTAATGTGTATAGGAAGCATGTTTAACTCTTCAATTTTATAATTTGCCCGAAAAAAATAAATAGGCCTTTAAAATTGTTCACTTAATTGGTAAGACATTGATGTGATGCGTCAACCAGGGACATTTATCGTGTAAATGGATTCACTATTGTTTTTGTAAGTTGCATCGCAAGATTATTGGCTGAAATACTAAAATTAAACACACCTTTGGGCCTACAAAGTTGAACTCTTGCATTGCATAAAAAAATTAAAAAAAGGAAAGTTTGATTGTTCGAATTAGGGACCCATTGTGTTCTTATTTTGAAAATAACTTTAATAGTAGTATAAGAAAGCATCGACAGATCGTTATGATATCAAATGAAAGTTTGTAGTTTCTTTTAAATAATTATTATCTGCCGAATATTTAAACATGTTTTTTGCAAGCAATAATTTTGCCGCTGATCAAGCGATACAACTATTATTTGCATATTATATTTTATAGCTCATGTAACAATCAAATTCAGGGTTGATTGTGTTTATTGGTGTGATGGAATGGGTGGGGCGGGGCAGGGTGCGATTTAAAATTTAAAAGTTAGGTTTTGTCCTTTTCTAAATAATCCTATTTAAAAGTGATTGTCCCTCCACCTTCTCATCAAAATAGCCGTCAACAACCTTTGTCATAATCAAAAAGGGGCTTAATTTAAGATTAGTATAATATGGATCAAAGTAAAAAACAAAACTACATAAAATATTTTCATAAAAAAGGTAAGGATCTGTTTTATTTATGCCAAACAACGGTTTGTGTAAAGAATTACAGATAATCTCAGTTTATTGTGCTTCAAATAATAGGATACTAAACCTGAAATTTATACAACTGTAAAAAAGACCCCTTGTTGAGCATAATATTTCTCAGTCATACTCTGCTGATACAATAATATTTCTTTGTTTTAGGATTACAATGGAGGCAGAAAAGGTCTTTTCCAAACTTCGGTTTAGGCTTCAGGCTCTGTTTGAAGTTAAAGAACCGTTTAAAAATAAACATACTATAACAATCAATTATGGGTGCGTTCGGTTAGCTTCCCTGGGTCGACCCCAGTGTGTGGCGGTTTTTTTCCCCAGGACGGACGTGTGCAGATAATTACCCACGTTCGTCCTGGGAAAAACCCCACCACACACCGGGGTCGACCCAGGGAAGCTAAACGAACGCACCCTATGACGAATCTCCAGGCTGGCGCGTCTAAGCCTGGGTTTGGAAAACGCCTCCAGGGTACGTGTACCCGTTCACTGATTCCGGAGCCAAAAAGCCCAAAAGCCGAGATTTTAAAGAGAAGCAACCCTAAATCATGTTGAAACTTTCTCATCCTTCAACATTAAATTATAATTGTTGACAGAATAAGTACAAAGCACATCCAGGTGTTACTTTACGGAGTACAAAACCCAACCGGATTTTGGAAACCGGAAGGAAACGATCTTGCAATGTGATCAAGTTTCTTTTTGTAAACCTGTAAAGGAAAACTCAATGTTTACGGAGTAAAAAACCCAACCGTATTTTGGAAACCGGAAGGAAATGATCTTGCAATGCGATCAAGTTTCTTTTTGTAAACCTTTAAAGGAAAACTCAATGTTTTGATTATTTCGAATGATGCTTTAATTTGACAACTAATTTCATTATGTTCTAAAGAGGTGGCCTTGATTTTAAAAAGTGTTTGTGATACAAATTGGGCAAATTTCAGAGCTGATAAGCAATCAAATTTACTGTGCTTAGCAAAGTTTTTTAATCGGAAGAAGAACCAGCCACAAAATGTTCAGCTGGTTCCTCGCTTATCTTTAGACAATGAAAACTGCTAAGGAAATTTGTCTGCTTAACAAGCTCAATGGAATTAGCACTGATGTAAAGTTGCATTAGTTATAATAACACATAACATGACATTATTAGTCTTAATTGTTTTTATTAAAAACTTGTGGTTTTGAATCATGCTTTGATAATTTTAATAAAAAAAGCTGTAATTAACAAAACATTTGATTGAGTATTCTTGCAGAACAACAGGGCCCAAATATCATCGAGCTGCTGAGACACAAAATATTGCTTTACAATATTCTGCTAAGCATAAATGAGCTTGTCACCAGTCACAGATTCTAAATATGTGGCATGATATTTTAGCTGGGACCATAGTAAGCATGATTGAGATGTGCTTAGCGGCTACTTTTGTGCTTTAAGAAGCAAATGCAAACAAAAGAGCTTAGCACAAACAATTTATGCTTAATAGAACATGGTTACCAACAAAACTACCATCTGTGAAAGTTATCCCGCTCATATTGGTAAGAAACACTTTCTGCTTCAGCAGCTCTGTGAAATTGGCCCTGGCCTTTGAAAAGTTTCCAATAGATTTTAAGATTTCCACTGGACGTACTCCTTATACCCAAAGCCAATTTCAAGACTGGTGCAAAGTTTGATCTTAAGGCCTACAGAAGATGTCATAGGCCCTTTGTCGAAACTTCGACTTTGGATTTGGCTCATGTTAGCTTGGTCCCGCCGGTTGTTTTGACAATTTACGCGTGCTTTGCGTATACGCGCTCAGGGCTTCAGACGAGAGAATGGAGCCTCAAGCCGAATCCAAAGCAGAAGCCGTGGTTTCGAAAAGGGCCAGAGATGTTGAAAATGATCACCTTTGGGAGTTTACAAACTGACACACACTACTAAGAGAATCTAAAACCAACAAACATAGGATAGTGATAGACAAATGCCACAAAACAAGCAGACAAAAAAATACAAAGAGAAAATGGCAGCAGGAAGAATGAAGTGAAAGGTAAATGACTACAGGAAACTAGGAGTTGACAATTGGATTTAAAATGTTCCCACAGGTATCCAATGAAACAACTTTGACTAAAAACACATTTAAATGGTCACAAAATCAAAGTTATTTTCAATGCCGTTTCCTTCAAATTACCTGGAAGTAAACACATACAATGACAGTCAATAAAAGGTATACTGAACAGCAGTTCTTTGTTTTAAAGGCACCGGACATTATTGGTAATTACTCAAAATAATTGTTAGCATAAAAACTTACTTGGTAACGAGCAATGGAGAGCTGTTGATAGTATAAAACATTTTGAGAAACGGCTTCCTCTAAAGTGTTATAGTCTTTGAGAAAGAAGTAATTTCTCACTAAAATATTTGAATTGAATTCGAGACCTCAGCTGAGGTCTCAAATTCAAGCATCTGAAAGCACACAACTTATGCGACAAGGGTGTTTTAACTTGTGCGACAAGGGTGTTTTTTCTTCCATATTCTTTCTCAACTTAAACTAACAATTGAGTTCAAATTTTCAAAGGTTTGTTATTTTATGCATATGTTGAGATACACCAAGTGAGAAGACTGACCTTTGACAATTACCAAAGGTGTCTAGTGGCTTTAAAGCTGTGCTTTAGCAGGGAGTACTAAAGACTACTTAATGGACTCTATATTAGTACATATCTAGTTTATATTCACACTTAAATAGTACTTGTATACTGTAGAAAGACATGAGTAATTCAAATCTCATAAGGCTTTAACAGAGTAATTCACTGCGCCAAATTCTTCCTTAAACCCAACAAACTATCTGCATAGCTCGGTAAAAGAGAAATAAATAAGTACTGTACGTACTTGTCCAGCTTCTTGCTTCATTGTTTACACATATACAGGTCAAAGGTTAAAAAAAAACCAATGTCTGCAGGTGAAGCTTGGTGAGACAAAGTTTTAAGTACAAGGTGAATCCAGTTTGTGAAAGTCAGTTATTTCTAAGAACCAAGCCTCACTATGAGTAACATTAAAAACTGAATACTAAAATGGCCGACTTCAAAATTAGAGCCATTTGTTGATCAAGGTGGTCACAAAGTAAAAACATGTACAAACTATTTGTGAGGCCCATGCACCAAAACCAGGCACTAGTCTCAGGATAAGTTAAGTGTAATAAAAGGTAAGGACAACTAACTGTTTCAGACAAGTCCACCAGAGTCGCGCCGAACCAAATAGATTTGAAGCGACTCCAGTTTGACCGAAATATATGTTGGTTTCAGACAGGTGATATTAATACAACATTAGGTTCGGCTCATGACAAGATCGACGTCTGAAACCAAGTCGCTCCAGAGTCCGTCCGAACGTCTGCAACAGTCGATCTTCCAGAAGTCAAACTTTCCACGTCCTGAAATCAGAATTTGGTTCGGTGCGACTCTGGAGCACCTGTCTGAAACGGGTGTTAAATATCAGGCTTAATACCAACGTGATGTGAAGTCTTAAATATTGAGAAATATTCAATAGGTGTTATTTGAAACCTGTTCTCATCTATTTGATGAGCCAATAAACCAAGTTATGAGTTTTTGAAGGAAGTGCCTGGTTTTGGTACTGAAAGTCACATTTCTTTTTCATAAATTTTCAATTTTGTTCAACGAAAACTAAATCTTTTTACACACCTATACAACAATCAGTGAAAGAAGCACATTTCTTCCAAATATAAATATCATTTACATAAATACATACTTTGATAAACGCTACATTATTTCATAATAATTTTTATTTGCAAATTTTTTGATTTTGTTTGCGCTTTGTTTTCTGCAATCAGTAACCCTCAGAAAAACAAATAATAATAACAGTGGCTTCTTATATAGCGTGCATATCCGTCACTCAGTGACGCTCAATCACTTTAACATATATTTTCCTGCAAGGTATGTGGGAATACGTTTGCATAACTTGTTGTACAACTCCCCCCGCCCCCCCCCACCCCCCAAAAAAATAAAAAAATTCAAGTCTGTATTAACAGGTGAAACAATTCTGAAGCTAGTATTTTTACACCCCAGCAAAATTAAAGGTACCTGTATACATTGTGTTCCTTCTGAGGTGAATGACTTCCAAGAACTAGGTTAAAAGGAAATGTTTTGCGTCGCCATCATGTCATTTTAACAGCCTGGGAAAATTTCTCCGGAAAAACATTTCCCTGGGAAAATGTTGTGTCTCCACCCTCATCACCTTTGGTTCTTTTTATCTGGTATTCTGTTGACTCGACTCAGTTGCGACCAGAACCGGATTGTTTCCACGAAGACACGCCTGGAACAAAAACAACCATTTTGTTTATTAAATTCGCCTTCATAGAAAATCTATTTCTCTATAAATGATTTCATTTCACATCATTTGTACCAGGGAGATTTACATGAAACTTACAGGGTTTGAAGATAATGATAGTGGAAAGTTTCCCTTCAAATCTTACTTACTGAGGTGCTGTAGTTTTTGAGAAATGAGTAAGACAATGTCATGAAAATCCGTGTGTAAATTATTAAAATAATTTTCATGACCTCAGCACGTAGTATTTTCAGGGAAGCTTTCTACTATAATTATCTTCAAACTGTGTAAGTTTAGTGTAAATCTGTGGACATTGTGTTTTTTTGTCCTACAAAAGTTACATAGACCCTTTATAGGCAGTGGACACTATTGGTAATTACTCAAAATAATTATTAGCATAAAACCTTACTTGGTAACGAGTAATGGGGAGAGGTTGATAGTATACATTGTGAGAAACGGCTCCCTCTGAAGTGACAACGTTTTTGAGAAAGAAGTAATTTTCCATGAATTTGATTTTGAGACCTCAGAGTTAGATTTTGAGGTCTCGAAATCAAGCATCTGAAAGCACACAACTTTGTGTGACAAGGGTGTTTTTTTGTTCCATTATTATCTCACAACTTCAACGACCAATTGAGCTCAAATTTTCACAGGTTTATAATTGTATGCATATGTTGAGATATACCAAGTGAGAAGACTGGTCTTTGACAATTTCCAAAAGTGTCCAGTGTCTTTAAGGATTATTCAAAAGAGGGCGCTATCAGAAGAAGTTTAGACACAGTTTGCCATATGGGGGGACAGATTCTCCAGAGGGACAGAATCTCCTGGCACACAGGCATCCAAGAAAACGAACTCCTGCAGTAAAAACTCACTCAAATGTTAAAGATATTAAAGGTGAAACCACATCAACTCTCAAGTGCAGTTCAAAAACCAGTGATTCACTTAAACGCTGTTAATAAAATATCATGGTTAAAATGTTCACCACATAAAAAAACTTCAACACTTCAATCAGTTAGGGTCAAGATAAAGGAAAACAAAATTGAACTACGACACATAAATAATATTCAATGACTCCTGTGGAATGCAGTGAATGGATGGCAACATATCAAGTACAAATGTCAAAATGACTTTTCCAAAACAATAGACCAAACTAAGGCTGGACGAAATAATAGTCAGGTGCCATGTTTGCGCAATGAATGTTAGCATTCATTACTGTTATGGAAACAGGGAACATGACCAAGATGGTGACAGGGTGATAAAGGTCTATAGGCGTTGTCGGGTGCTTTTAAACATTGTACCAAAGCACCTTTACACCGGTGCTGCTCCTGTTTGAGCATTAAGCGTTCCTACAATATCCTCAACTCCTTTGGAAAATACGGCACCAACTGACAAATTTACACGCAGGCTGCTATTCATTCACATCAACAATCTCTACCCTCGCATGTACCCACTTACTTATGGGTGATGAGAAGCAATTATAGTTAAGTGCCCTGCCCAAAACAACAAGTGTCACAACCAGGGTTTAAACCCCATTCTGATGACTCAGTCATATAAAAAATTTCCAACCGGGATTCGAACACACATTCTATAATGACTCAGTCATACTATAACACACAAAAAAGTTATTACAAAGTGTGTGTCACTTCAATCGGTGCAAGGTTTGTAGTCACGATAAGATCATGAAAGGTTTGATGTTTACATTGCCATGGTAACTACTTAAGGTTTGCGTCAACCGAGCCAGCACTAATCACGGAGCGATCACCTAAGATAAATAAAGTCAATCAGTGATTATTGATGAATGTCAATGGAAAAAAAGTAGTGTAAAGGGGCTAAATTCTGCAGTAAATAAATAACTTGATTAGAAAGTTAAGAAATTAAATTTCTTGGAATAGACCTTGTGCAGTGACCTCATCATCCGGCTGCATCTTTGAGGTAAAACCATGACGGCAAAAATGGCAGTTCAGAAGCAAAGGATGGGTCAATGAGCAATATCAAACAATGGACTTTTATATCAAGTCGGTATTTGCATTCTGATCAGTCACTCGGCCATTTTTGTCCATTGCTAAAACTATCTCAGCTCCCTCAGGAGTATATAGTTAGGGCAGCCAAATTTGTTGACCACCAAGCCAACTCTACCACAAGAACAACATCTACCCTCAAAGGTAACCATTTACCCCCTGGGTGAAGAGAAGCCATTATAGGTAAGTATCTTGCTCGAGGACACAGGTGTCAAGACTGGGTTTTGAACCCACCGCAAATGACTTAGCCACTAGAACTTGAGTCTGGTGCCATTGACTGTTTAGCCACGACACGCCATCCATGAGGGCGCCCTTTTCCAGTGAGGTCAGAGGTCACCAGCATAAGGTCTACCTTGTATTAACAAATCCCCAACCGTTTTGGAAAGATGAACAACCAAATCAGTATTTGTGGTCAGACTGTTTAGCCACGACACACCATCCCTGAGGGCGCCCTTTTCCAGTGAGGTCAGAGGTCACAAGCATAAGGTCTACCTTGTATTAAAACAATCCCCAACTGTTTTGGAAAGATGAACAACCAAATCAGTATTTATGGTTAACCTATTTAAAACACTTAGATCCCAGGTTAGTCACTTGTTCATGCAAATAGTGCAAATTGACACCAGCATCAATAGTGTAAATTGACACCAGCATCCTGCTACGCGTTTCCTTTGTTACATCCACCTTCAAAGTGAAAGCAACACATTTTTACAGAAACCTGTGGTTTTTCCAGTAGTTTACAACCAGGTCATTTCCTGTGTTAATGATGAATTGCTATATTAAAACCACAATAAGCAAATAAATGACAACTGAACAGATTCCAAGCTGAAAGAATTGCAACATTTTTTTCTGGTAATGTCTCTATTTTGATCTAGTTTTTAATAGGGCATAATATATCCATTACTTTAAATTAACAGAATGAATGAATCGCAATTTCATTAACATTACAGTAATTCAATGAGTTGCAAACCAAAAAACAACTTGTGGGGTGCAGTGAAGAGGTGAGAAGGGTGGGGAGATAAAAGGATGGAAATGTGAAGAGTTTAGAAAGTTTTGAAGCTACAGGGGTGGGGTACAGGGGTACAGGGGTTGGCGGGGTAAAAACGGTGAGAAGGATGGGGGGAAGTCTAGGGGTGGGATAGGTAAAGGGGTGTAGGGGTGGGATAGGTAAAGGGGTGAGAAGGTCATGAAGGTAGGGGGAGGTGGGGTGAAGGAGGTATAAAAGGGTATAATTGAAGAGGTGACTGGTGAAGCTTGCTTGAAGGGAAAGGGTGGGGAAAGGGTGGGGAAGAGGGTTTAGAAGGTGTGAAAGGTGGGGAATTGAATGGGTGGAAAAGGAGCAGGGTTAGGAGTAAAGAGGGTTTAGAAGGTGTGAAAGGTGGGGAATTGAATGGGTGGAAAAGGAGCAGGGTTAGGAGGGAAGAATTTGGGAAGATGACAGGTGGGGAAGGTGGCGAAGGTGAAATGGGTGGGATGGGTGACGAGGAAATAAGTTGAAATGTAGATGAATTAATGGGGTACAGAAGGCGCAGTGTTAGGAGGGAAAATTTGGTGGGACAGGTGGGGAAAGGTGCAGAAGGTGAAGGGGTGGGATGGGTGACGGGGATTGAAGGTGAAAGGTGGGTGTGCATTGGAGGGTGGAGATTGTGCAGAGTTAGGAGGGAAGTTTTTTGTGGGGGGGGGGGGGCAGGGGTGACAGGTGGGGAAGGTCGAAGGGGGAGCGAAGGGACCGAGGTGCAGGGCAGAAGGATGTCGAGTTGAGAACACAGCCTACTTTTAACCGATTTCAATCCACTATGCTGCCTGGATGGATGATCGTAGGAATCGCTGGCAAATGGAAGCGAGACAGAACTCATAGCGGAAACTTTGCCTGTTGGAAATTAATGTCTGGGTTAAGTATCAAAGAGCTATGGAACAGCGAAAAAATTTATCCGTTATATGGTTAGTATTCTGAAGTGGATGATAACTATTTCATGGGAAAACATATACCGGGTTTTCAGCTTATGGTTTAGGATAGTGTCATAGCCCAAATTTCCACCGTCAACAACAAATTAAAACCCAAAAAGATTTAGGAATGAAAGCGAAGAAAGTTCCAAATAAATCTAAGATTGTTTGGGTTAGTGGCATTATTTCAAACACAACCTTGCTTGCCCACAACCCTGTGCTATAAAAAGTAATGATGTAATTAATGAGGTCATAACAGTAGCATTAGTCATCCAAACCAAAACCACCAACAAAACAAACATTTCTATAACATTTTTTTAACAAAAACCCAGAGTCATTTATTTTCTGTTTGAATTTTTTATCCCAACCTCTCTCTAGACAATAAGTTCTGTATTCGTGTCAGAGAGCGTCTAAAAAAGTATTTGAACTGATTCCTAAGATGGCTGATAAAAACTCTCCAGGGCCCAATTTCAAAAACTAGCTAAGCAAAAAAAAAAAAAAAACCAGAATCATGAATCAAAAATAATCCTACAAATTCAACATGTGCTCTGCAAATAAATAAGCAAGTGACTTCTTCAAGATCATTCTTTGTTACTTTTAGATTCAAATGAAGGAACCATTGCAATAAAAGTTTTGAATCACAGAGTGTGAATACTGAGTTGGGGATTCATAACAAGTCTGTTGTGACGCGGAAATTAAATTGAAATACAGGACTGATACTTCACGGAGATGCCCACAAAGTTCCAAAACAAATTTTAATTTTGCCCTTATAGAAGTGCCCCTTAACTTATATGCCCTTTCAATAACGAAACTTGAATTACTTAGGGATTTGCCTCTCTGACAGACTGCCCCCCCCCCCCCCAATTTTATTTTTTTTGATTTGGGGGATGAGTTATGCGCTTAAAAATGGTTTAACGTTTAATCAACAAGAACAAACTGAATAAGCAATGCAAAGCAACGTGGGTCTGGAGTTGGTTAGATTTCCACACCCCGATCAACAGATGAAAACACTTACTAGAGGAGCTACCAGGTCGACCTATGACCCGATCATCTAGTTCTACATTCTCTACTGGTGGAAGGGTGCCGTTTGATGCACCGGCTCTGGTAACCTGTTTCACTTTAGTAAGAGGATAATAAAAATATACAGGTGAGAGAAATGATGGATGGAGCAAAGCACCGGACTACTGGGAGTGTGGCAGATTTGTTACAGGCCCATTTCGAATCCATGGCTTTGGCTTTGAAATCGGCTTTAGGCTCCGTCCTCTTGTCTGAACCCCTGAGCACGTACGCAAAGCACTGCGCAAGAGTCAAAACAAACGCGGGGCAAAGCTAGCCTGAGCCAAATCTGGAGCTGAAGCTGTGGTTTCGAAAAGGGCCCTAAAATGGCGGCTACGGCTATGGCTGTTGCTAGAATGGCTCCATCATAATGCATTGAAGTATAGGCATGCTAAGCAACAGTGGGAGCCGGAGCTGAATTGGCTAATTTCCATTTGGCCTACAGACCATGGCCCTGTTTCATAGAACTGCTTAAGCACAAAAAATAGCTAAGCACAACAAAATTATGCTTACCAAACCAGGGTTACCAGTTAAACTACCATGTCACATGTAAAATGTATGACTTGTATCCTGCTCATTTCTGCTATAAAGCAGAAAATTGTTAAGCAATATTTTCTGCTAGAGCAGTTCTATGGAATTGGGCCCAGGTCACACAGAGCAATTTTTCAGGCAACTTGGAAGCAATCACTTGCACTGCATGCACAAGGAACACTTCGGCAGCACAAGAAACATACCCTCTGTGGTGGTAACTCACTGTACCCTAAAAAATAATAAACTAAAATGTTAATGCATTTTATCAATGGACATTGCCTGGAATTGGTTGCCTATAAATTGGCTTGTGTGACTCAATAAGCCCAGCCATAATGTCTAAACAAGATCCCCATCAACTGACAACCATGTCATGGTTTATGCAGCACCGAGAGTCCCTCTGAAACAGAACATTTCCAAAGTGTTAATTGATGAAAGATATGACGAAAAAATTAAACAGATTGGGAGACTTTCAGGACACTAGGTGGCAGCAGACTCATAACCACATCAATCCATCATTCTTGGAGATTACACTCAGTGAGATTAAACCATACTCAGATTTTACACAGTGTCTGCTGCCACCTAGTGTCACAAAGTGTCCAATTTATATGAAAGCTTGATGCAGTTTCAATGTAAATTCAAATACAGCAAGGTCTGCCATTCCTGAGAAGAGGGAGGTCCTACTTTTTCAGTCATCTTCAAACTGATTCAGATCTGCAAGAAAAAATCGCCATCACAGAATCAGCTGAAAAAAATTAGTAAAAATTAGTAAAGGTTTTCTTACTTTGTCTACTGCCTCCTGTACTTGGCCTGATCCGAGGGGGTGACCCGGAGACCTTTGGAGCAGGTGGTGGGGTCATACCCCGGGTCAAAGGTCGCCCTTTTGTGGAGTCAGGTGTCCGAGTGAGTCGAGGTCTGCTACTGAATGCTTTATCATAGTCCACACTCCTGCAAGCAAAAATTATGAAAAGATATTGTCAAATATTTCATGGTATGTTCTCAGAAGGGCCCTTGCGTATCCTTCTGTTACGCGCACATTCACTTGCAACACATGCTTTACTGCATCCTTCCTCCATTCACTGTATCTATTCCAAAGGCCAGTAGTGTGAGATATTCTTCAAGCTTTTTCTGATAGTACTGTTGCACTTTGGAACTCTGTATCCTGCTTTCTAACATCTTACAATCTGTTCCAGTTCAAGAGAATCGTCAACAACAATCTTCCCTGACTTTAAATTAGCTCTAAAGAAGCACCTAAGTTCCAGTGGCCCTCTGGCCTTGTGTTGAGTGATTTTTTATTCAAATACAATAAATAACATTTTAACTGAGATAAACCGTCTGCAACTTTGTTTTGGTGTCTTCAAACAAAGTTTTTAAAAGAGGAAACAAAATTCTTATCCATCTAGATTGAATCAACAAAATAAAGATTTGGCACTTACTTTGGGAAAGGGTTTTTGGCTTCATTTGTAGGTTTGGAAGCAGACGTCACTTCAGGCTTGGGATCCTGTTGATTCACAGAAAAATTGATATGAAAAAGAACTGATTTATAAAGCTGTCACTTACCAGGAATAACAAATAAAGTTGAAATACATTTTTTCCTTTTGAGAAATTTAAAGGTTAACTCACCCCTGCAGATCGAGAAAATGTCTTGCTTCTTTCTATGTCAAATTCTATCAAAAGAAGAAAAATAAATAAGGGAATAAATGTGTGGTGAAGAGGTTTTTAACTAGTGGTTTAAACCTGCCGAGGCCTGGTTCTTGATAATTTTACCAAGAAGAAAACCAGGCCTCGGCGGGTTTAAACCACTAGTTGAAAACCCATTCAACACACTTTGATTCCCATTCATAAGTACCATTCATAAGTACGAAAAACATCAACACTTTTGGTCAAAAAGTAAAATAAATGCAGAAATTATAATTGTTCAATGATTTCTTTCAACACAACACCCCTCCAGCTATGAAATGGTAAGGCCCTCCGCCGCCCTCGGGTAAACAACTCCTTATAAGGGAATGCTGTGGGCGTCGCGCGTATCGCGTGATGTGGCACAACTGTCCCGGCCGTTATTCTCGACCAATAGTAATGAAGAAACTGTCTTATAAGCACAGGTGCAAGCTCGCGTGTCACTCCCATGTTTCAACACTTTTTACCGGTCATAAACAAAGGTTTATGCACACCCACGTGACGCGCTCTCCACCAATAGGAATAGCGAAATTGTCTGAGGTATTTATGAATGAAGATTCATTTGCGAAAAAAACTATTAATGATCTTTTCATGTAGACTTTTATTATGCAGCTAGTACATCTTGGTCTTTCCCCTGTATCCAATAGCAGAGATAATAGCTAATATTCATTGCACAGAAAAGAAACCAGACTGTTTTTTTTCTTCCAGCTCCAGTTTGGTTTAGATTCAAGAAGTATCAAGATGGCCACACCATGATAAGGAAGTGCAGGGCCAAACTTCATGAACCTGTTGAGCAAAACATTCTGCTTGGCAAATTTCTTTGCTAAGCATGAAATGAACCGGGGTACCATTCACACCAATGGTATCTGTCTGGTGTTCTGGCTGATAATCTTTTTTTTGCTTAGCAAAAGGTTTGTTGAATAAGCAAGTGTTTGCGCTTACAGGATTTATAAAATTGGGCCCTGATGGTAAGGGTTGAAGTGAAGGAATGTAAATCTCTGAATGACTGATTAGAGTCTACTGTGATGTCAAAAACACCAATTGACCCCTTTCACGTGCGTCACGACTGATGCCACGCTCACCATGTTGGTGGGCAAGTTAGGTTAACGTGTATAAACGCCGCGTCGCCTAAAATGCGCACTTCACTGCATAACGCACAGCATAGAGTTATATATAAAAACGCACAGTGAAATTGCCCACCAGTATGGCGCATTCAAGATTTTTCTGATGATGACGTCACGTGAAATGGATCAATAGACCTTTCTTTTGTTGATAAACAAACCGCCTTGGTTGGCATGGAAGGCCGAATATTTGTAAAACACTCAATCGTATTAACAGGCGTTTCAAACAAATTCAAGATTGCTGCAAACTTACAATTAATTAAATTACCTCCCATAATTAGTTGTTTTGTTTTCAACCAAATCAACACAATGGTTGAATATTTTATTAACATTGTCACAAACAGTAGCGATCTGTTTTTTATTTGTATTTATGACTGTCCATAGTTTTCCAACCTGGGTTGTCAAAAATTTGGGCTGAGACGTTGCAAAAGAAAGGTCTATATAGTCTATCTCACACTCAACTTCAACTACTCCAAAATGGGACTTGTCTATGAAACTACTCACCACTCGGGGGTTTCTCATACGAGTCACCTTCAGCGGCAGCTGCTTCAGAATGATGACTACTACGACTACCACTTCTTGTAGGAGGTCGATACACCTGCAAATATCAACAAACGCATCCACAGTTAGATTATTGGGAGACTTTTGAACACTAATTGTAGGTGACAGCTAGCCCTATATAGCACTCTGTCTCTGTGCTGTACACAGATTAATACGAAAGTGTAAAGCCGCCAGGGCTATGTGACAGCAGACTTACATGTACCATGTAAATGAACTCCATGAACTTGGGTTTTTCTTTCCTCTCAGACCGGCGTCTGTGAATGTTTCACTGTCTGTGATACTATTATTAAATTTCATTTTTTTATATTGTTCTGAGCATGCACACATTACCTAGAACTATGGATTTACCCGGTAAGTCTGCTACCACTGAGTGTTCCTAAATGTCTCCCAGTTTGTACCTTAATTTACAAACTGAAAAACCAGTCCCACAAATGTTTTTTATTGTTAAAGGCAGTGGACACTATTGGTAATTACTCAAAATAATTATTAACATAAAACCTTTCTTGGTGACGAGTAATGGGGAGAGGTTCATGGTATATAACATTGTGAGAAACGGCTCCCTCTGAAGTGCCATAGTTTTCAAGAAAGAAGTAATTTTCCACGAATTTGATTTTGAGACCTCAGATTTAGAACTTGAGGTCTCGAAATCAACCATCTAAACGCGCACAACTTCGTGTGACAAGGGTGTTTTTTTCTTTCATTATTATCTTGCAAGTTCGATGACTGATTGAGCTCAAATTTTCACAGGTTTGTTATTTTATGCATATGTTGATATACACCAACTGTGAAGGCTAGTCTTTGACAATTACCAATAGTGTCCACTGCCTTTAAAGAATGCGAATGGTCTTACCTGTCCATTAACTGGTGGTGCATTGCCCGCCAACGACACACTGAAAAGAAAGGGGGAAGGGAAAAATCAGTAAGAATGACTTGATTCAACTTTGTAAAGATCCATGTAAAAACAGAAACAAAAAAACACTGCATTATCCACAACAAAGATGTGTATTGAGAGAGTGGACCAGAGGGACACGTTTTCTTTGGTCACTTAGTCTGGCACCCTGTGTTTGCCCTTGCATTTTTTGGGGGGTCACAAAAAGGCTTTGTAACTGTCCCTTAGTCAAAACCCTCCCAATATACGGCTCTGGTCCACAACATGATAGAGCGCCCTCTACAGGTAGGCCAGAATTGCCTGGTTTGCAGTGTGAAAAATGATGAACTGTTAACAATTTGTAAAGCTGACCTTGTAGAGCTTTGGTCAACCTGTTTAGCTTGCTTTTTTGTTAAGCAGTGAGGCAATGCTTCTCTGTTGTTGATGTCTTTTGCGATTGTTTTGTGTTTGTGGAAAATAAAATAACTAAATAAAACACAAGTCGTTGTAAATCCTTACTCTTGAGAGATGTCCACCATGGCACTGCTCCCAGTATCAGGTCTTGAGAACGGCTTCTCATTCATTGCAGATCCCTGACAAGAAATAAGAACACTGGGCTGACAATCTATCCAACAATTTTATGTTTAACTTCAACGCACAAACATCCCTAGCTCTGAGGAAACCTGTATAGACCCCAACAACCCTTCTATTCCATGGCAAAACAGCCAAGCTCATTTTGATTTTTTTTCTATATAAGATCATTTCTTGGTAGAGCACTTTTCCCATATCAATCTTTGTTTAAAGACACTGGACACCTTTGGTAATTGTCAAATACTAGTCTTCTCACTTGGTGCATCTCAACATATGCACAAAACAACAAACCTGTGGAAATTTGAACTCAAAATTACTTCTTTCTTGAAAACTATGTTACTTCAGAGGGAGCCACCCTGCACCAATGTCACCACTGTCTGCTCATGGTCTGCCATTTTGGGAAGCAGATTTCATGCAAAGATATGGTGCGAGTCTAACAGCACAGGGCCTAATTTCGTAGATCTACTTAATGGCCGATTTTGTGCTTACTGCGCGAGTTTCTATTTCATAGTGATGCTAACGGTAAGCACACGAAAAAGGCATGCTAACCTTCCGGTGCTTACTGTATGAAAATGAATGATGTTACAATGCAAATCCATGGTGTACGCGTCTAATGTCTAATGTCGTTGCTAACTTGTGAAATATGCTTATGCTTAAGAAATGCTTACGCTTAGCGCGAACATTTGCCTTGCGCTAAAAGCTATAGACAGGGCTATGAAATTGGGCCCAGTTATCACCTAAAATGAGAATTGCACATTAACACTGGGAGATTCGACTCCCAAAATTATACAAACAAGATTTATCATACAGGTTATAAATAGAGAAAGGAACATCAAATGGAAGAGGGGTTAGTGGGTGGGGGTAGAGCATTGGGGAGGCATCACTTTATAACAGCTTAAATTGCTTAATACAATTTTTAAATTTTATGCTAATGACCTTATATGAAATTATGCAAACCTGACAACCAAAGGACCACTGATTGGATAAACTAAAATGAATTATTCATGCAATACATAACAATATTTGACAAGTGCAGACATTTTCTGATGTTATGAATAACCTATTAATGAAAGGTGTTGGGAAGGGAAGCTGATTGGTAGCATTATATGTTAATGCAAGGAACGAATACATTATAATACATGCATAATAAGATTGGATGTGAGGGGTTAAACAATCCACTTCAGCCATTGGAGATGCAGGATATGAATAATGCATAAATTAATATTAAGTGAGAAAGTGGGTGTGGCAAATTAAACCTCAGCAGCTGATTGGTTAACAGCAGTACATGACTTATGAATCATTCATAAAAGGATAGGGGTGTGATTGGCGGTTGAGTGAACCTGTGTCTTGAATTGGCAGGCAGGATATGAATAATTCATGACTTATGGTAATTGCTACCTTATCATCAGAAAGATTTGGGAATGGTGTGTTTGTCAGCATCTGGGAATAAATCATTTATCAATAATAAGACAGGATTCCATCAGAACAGTTATCTTTAAAATGACCACTTCCTTGGTCGTGCAGTAAACATGGACGTGTCTTTTGTAAAAATCTATTTGTAAAAAATCTGAATCTTTAAAATAAGCACAATTATAAAAATTAAAGAAATACTAATGAAATTAAACAGATTAACATTAGTTAAGTTGGATGGATCATCCAACTGGTTTTAAACAGATTACATGAGATAATCTTCTCAAGATTCAATAGATGGACATTTGCATCGGGAATAAAGAATATTAATTTTGCTTTTACTTTTTACATACAACAGTGTGTGTTAGCACTGTATACTCAGTACTTTCTTGAGCTCTGTGAACATAATCACAGGCATATTACTTGGGTGGGATTCGAACCCACGACCTTTCTCAAGATTTATGTGTCTGAATCAGAAGGGCCACACTCCCAGTTTCATATTGATCCAAGATGATAATGGCATCTTGGAAGTTGATTCATATGGGAAACCTCAATCCCTGGCTTGGGAATGGGGGCAGGAGTGGGATTGGTTGACCTTACCCCTAGGTACTCTGTACTGAGAAGCTTCTCTCCAGCTAGTTCTCCTGGCTTAGCTTCAACAGCTTCAGCTTTGTCTAAGTCAGCTCGGTTAGGGTTACAGTTAGGGAATGGGGGCAGGAGTGGGATATGTTGTTTGTATCCTTACCCCTAGGTACTCTGTACTGAGAAGCTTCTCTCCAGCTAGTTCTCCTGGCTTAGCTTTAACAGCTTCAGCTTTGTCTAAGTCAGCTCGGTTAGGGTTACAGTTAGGGAATGGGGGCAGGAGTGGGATATGTTGTTTGTATCCTTACCCCTAGGTACTCTGTACTGAGAAGCTTCTCTCCAGCTAGTTCTCCTGGCTTAGCTTTAACAGCTTCAGCTTTGTCCAAGTCAGCCTCCATGGCGTCTTGGTCTTGGTCCTCCTATAAACACAGAAGATTCATTCACAGAAATCTTGATAAAAACACTATTCATGCAAAATTATTATAATGAATTTCTGGTAATAAAACCCAAGGATGCCTCAACAGCCAACTTAAAGACTGTAATTTAGAAGCCCATAAGAACCTGCAGACAAGGGTGCTAGCATTGAACCAGAAACACCAAGGTTAAAGGCCAAGTCACACTGCAGCGATAATGAAAACGATAACGATCACGACGCAAAGAGAATGCATGCTATTGGTCGATTGCTCCACAAAAAATACGCACACGCACATTCAACCAATAGAGAGCGTTCTCTTTGCGTCGTGATCGTTATCGTTTCCGCTGCTGCAGTGTCACGCGGCCTTAACCCCCGACTCTTCCACAGTACGTGTTCTGGGTTCTTTTACCTATCTTACTACATGGGACTACGACTCACCCATCAGATGGAAAAAGCAATTATGGTTAAGTATTTTTTATTTCTTCCATTTACTCAAATTCCTTACCTCTGGCTCTTCATCTTCTTCATCATCAGACTCCACATCATCAGTCACAACATCTGAACAAGTACACCAAAAATTTACCGTATTATGAATAATGCATAAATTAATATTAAGTGGGAAAGTGGGTGTGGCCATTTAAACCTCAGCAGCTGATTGGTCAACAGCAGTACACAGCTCATGAATCATTCATAAAAGGAATGTGGATGTGATTGGAGTTAAGTGAACCTGGGTCATGGATTGGCAGCAGAATATGAATAATTCATGACTTATGGTAACTGCTTCAAAATATGAGTTGTGTCATTTCTTAATTCCTCTGCGTGTTCTTAAGTAGGACTCTGGTTTTCTTAATGAGAAACAAGTGATTCGTGATGAACATTCATTATCTGCCACTGGACAGCACTGGACCCCCGCTGGGTCAACTAGACACCAGTATTCTACATTCTAAAAGACCAAGTGTTGGGTTAACCCTCTTACCCTTACCCCTAATGACCCAGGAGCCACCCCAAACATACCTGTATTAAGTTGTTTGATTATGAAATGAATTTGCCGATTCATTTCTGGGCTGTCATCTTTGATGAAACATTTAAGAATCTCTTCCATTCCCTGCAAGTCAAAATAAAAATTCCTTTCATTGAAAAATGCTATATTTATTTGGTTTGCAGTAACACCATGTGTGTACCTACTAATACTAGGTAGAGTTTGTTCTTAGAGAACTGTCTTTCTGGAGAAGATTTACCGGATGTTCAGGAGACTTCTCAGTTCTGAAAAGATTTGTCCTGCTTTTTAACTACTACACTGGGTGGAAGGTATAGACAAATTGGCTGGGACTATTACTTTAGCTTATAGTATCAGAACTAACTGCACTACCGCGGAGTCAGTTCTTGAATTGGTCTCAACGTTTCGATTAGCTTGCTCTAGTCATCGTCAGCTGTTGCAATCTTCAAAAATGGAAATTCACCGAGAGGCATCAAATTTAGATTTAAGTAAAACTTTAAAATTTTGGGTGTGACTTACCATAGCTTTAGCTTCTTCTCTTATCTCTGGAACACAAAGGATGCTGTACAGGGTGCCATTTACATATGGGCGGATCTGCGAAATAAATACATGAATAAATTAGCATAAATTGTATATCTTCCAGTTCATGGAAGGCGGGTTGGTCATGTTGGTGCAACCTCATTCCCATTGGTGTATGATCTCGCCATGTGAATTTTACTTGAGTTAAGAAAATGAATGGAAATGTGTTAAAATGTGTAAATATATGGCAAAGTTTAATTAGGCATGTGGTTGATCCAATCTACACACACAGTTAAATATTGTAGTCCGCAAAGGAAGCCCTTTCATTCTATTTTTTACAGTTTAAAGACACTGAACACTACTGGTAATTGTCAAAGACCAGTCTTCTCACTTGGTGTAAAAACACTCCTGTCACACAAAGTTGTGTGCTTTCAGATGCTTGATTTTGAGACCTCAAAATCTAATTCTGAGGTCTCGAAATCAAATTCAAATATTTAAGTGGAAAACTACTTCTTTCTCAAAAACTACATTACTTCAGAGGGAGCCGTTTCTCACAAAGTTTTATACTATCAACAGCTCTCCATTACTTGTAACCAAGTCAGTTTTTATGCTAAAAATTATTTTGAGTAATTACCAATAGTGTCCACTGCCTTTAAGGTGACCACATAAAACATTGTCATTCTGGAGAGAACCCTGGATATATTATTCCTACCTCTTGGTCTTCATGACCCAGGAGATCGCTCAACACCTTCAGCATCTTGGTTTTGTCTTTGATACATTTTGTCTTCCCTGTCAAGAAGAAAAAGAAGAAAATCTTTGTCAAAATGCACATAAGACTTCAAAAATTCACTAAACTTCTGAATAATAAATCTTTTTTCCTTTTAAGGAAAAAGGATTTTATAATCCTTTACCTTCGAGAAAGACTCTGCTATGGTCAAAACTTCAGGCTATTAACAATTTTTTGCTATTTGTCTATACAGAGGAAAACAGTTCATAATTGTTATCATGCACACGAGATAGATTGTGTCTGACAGAAGAGACAGCTAAGTGCTTTATGAAATCGGGCACAGGCCATAGGGTTTAGGCTGGCACTTCATTTCTACTTCAGCAAGGTAATGTAATAAAGCTCAGTGATAAGATATTGACAGTTTTAAAACTATGGATGTTTTTTTGTTTGTACCTGCTGTTCGAAGACACAAGTTCATCAACAAAGCAACGGAGTATTCTAATGTATAATCGGACAAGGAATCGCTATCCTCTAGCACTCCAATGAGCCAGCTGATGATCCCAGTGTTTATCATTGAAGTCTGCAGATGACGTCTGTGGACAAATAAAGCAATATTTGCATTATATTTTGTGACACCTTTGTAATGTGTTCTCACTGATCACATAATAGTAGTAATAATTGTGGCTTCTTATCTAGCGGTCATAATCACAATAATTCTATTAACAAATTATTATATAGCGCATTCCAGAATATTCGTCTCAATGCACTTTACAGTAGTGCCCTGGGATGGATTTCACAAAAATAACAAATTAAAGCAAGTCCTAAGTTAAACTCGAGATAGTCTTAATTCTTTGTGAAATCCCCCCCCCCCTTGGGCCAATAATATCCCTTTAGTTACTTATCCTTCATTCAGTGAAGCTGAAGGCCCTTCAACATTCAGTATTTTCCTCCAAGTTATGTGGGACTACGTTTTTGAAGTATGGGATCGTTTTTTGAGGGGGGGGGGGGTTGGAAGGTGGAGTTTTTGTTGACTTACTTGAGGCTGAGTTTCTGTAATGCTCCGAGGACATTTTCTCTTGTGATGGGATCTTTCTCCTCAGATTGCAGAGTTGCTTCAAGTACCTCAATTATCTTCTCATTCTTACCAAGATATGTCCTCCCTGAAAGCAACAAAGATGAAGATGGAATTCATTAATCAATAGACGGTATTGAATAACCCCTTTTGTTGCTATGAAAGCAGCCATATTGTAGGGCAGGCCGTATGCGGGTCTAAAAGCATACATCAATGAAGCACGCAGCGTTCCCGGTTTGATTTGTAGGGCACAAGCACGCACACATTCACAGACGCCAAATTGTTAGCAGGTGTTTGAGTGGTAACGTCATACTCGATACAATCTATTATTTTTATATTTATAGTATTACATGCAAGCCATGGCCTCTGTTGCCCCTAGTCTTGGCTTTGGTGCCCCTTCAAAAGTTTCCCATTGACTTTAAGAGATTCCAATAAGACTTTTTGAGATATGGTGGACGCAATGCTACAACACTATTGGGTTTGGGTAAATTTGTGTGTATACACCCAAACTTAACACTGTCCACTCCTATTGCGTCTCCCATACCTCAAAAAGGGTAATGGAAGTGCCCTTTGCAAAATAAAAATGGCCTTGCCCTCTCAAAAATGAACCCCAGGCCTGTGATACAGTGTTCTTTTCTACTGATCTGGGATGGATTCTTTATAAAGGATTACTGTACCTGCAGCAAGAGATGCAAATGCATTGAATAACCTGGCCATGTATTGTTGAGTTACGTCATCTCCAGCTATGAGGGCATCCATTACTGCTTTCTGTATCAGTATATAATAAAGACTTTGATTGATTGGGTGGTTGATGGGTCACTTGTATGATAGAGGGGCGAGGGTCGGGTGGTTGATGGGTTACTGGTAGGATAGAGGGGCAAGGGTCGGGTGGTTGATGGGTTACTTGTATGATAGAGGGGCAAGGGTCGGGTGGTTGATGGGTTACTTGTATGATAGAGGGGCAAGGGTCGGGTGGTTGATGGGTTACTTGTATGATAGAGGGGCAAGGGTCGGGTGGTTGATGGGTTACTGGTAGGATAGAGGGGCAAGGGTCGGGTGGTTGATGGGTTACTGGTAGGATAGAGGGGCAAGGGTCGGGTGGATGATGGGTTACTTGTATGATAGAGGGGCAAGGGATGGGTGGTTGATGGGTTACTGGTAGGATAGAGGGGCAAGGGTCGGGTGGTTGATGGGTTACTGGTAGGATAGAGGGGCAAGGGTCGGGTGGTTGATGGGTTACTGGTAGGATAGAGGGGCAAGGGTCGGGTGGTTGATGGGTTACTTGTATGATAGAGGGGCAAGGGTCGGGTGGTTGATGGGTTACTTGTATGATAGAGGGGCAAGGGATGGGTGGTTGATGGGTTACTTGTATGATAGAGGGGCAAGGGTCGGGTGGTTGATGGGTTATTGGTAGGATAGAGGGGCAAGGGCTGGGTGGTTGAGGGGTTACTTGTAGGCTAGAGGGTTGGGTGGTTGATGAGTAACTTGTAGACTAGAGGGTTGGGGAAGGGTGGTTGATGGGTTACTTGTAGGCTAGAGGGTTGGGTGGTTGGTGGGTTACCTGTAGGCTAGAGGGTTGGGTGGTTGATGGGTTAACTGTAGGATAGAGGGGTGGGGCTGGTGGTTGATGGGCTACTTGTAGGATAGAGGGGTGGGGCTGGTGGTTGATGGGCTACTTGTAGGATAGAGGGGCAAGGGTCGGGTGGTTGATGGGTTACTTGTAGGATAGAGGGGCAAGGGATGGGTGGTTGATGGGTTACTTGTATGATAGAGGGGTGGGGCTGGTGGTTGATGGGCTACTTGTAGGATAGAGGGCCGAGGGTCGGGTAGTTGATGGGCTACTTGTAGGATAGAGGGGTGGGGCTGGGTGGTTGATGGGTTACTTGTATGATAGAGGGGTGGGGCTGGTGGTTGATGGGCTACTTGTAGGATAGAGGGCCGAGGGTCGGGTAGTTGATGGGCTACTTGTAGGATAGAGGGGTGGGGCTGGGTGGTTGATGGGCTACTTGTAGGATAGAGGGGTGGGGCTGGTGGTTGATGGGTTACTTGTAGGCTAGAAGGTTGGGTGGTTGGTGGGTTACCTGTAGGCTAGAGGGTTGGGGCTGGTGGTTGATGGGCTACTTGTAGGATAGAGGGGTGGGGCTGGTGGTTGATGGGCTACTTGTAGGATAGAGGGGTGGGGCTGGTGGTTGATGGGTTAATTGTAGGATAGAGGGGTGGGGCTGGTGGTTGATGGGCTACTTGTAGGATAGAGGAGTGAGGCCTGGATGGTTGATGGGCTACTTGTAGGATAGAGGGGTGGGGCTGGTGGTTGATGGGCTACTTGTAGGATAGAGGAGTGAGGCCTGGATGGTTGATGGGCTACTTGTAGGATAGAGGGGTGGGGCTGGTGGTTGATGGGCTACTTGTAGGATAGAGGAGTGAGGCCTGGATGGTTGATGGGCTACTTGTAGGATAGAGGGGTGGGGCTGGGTGGTTGATGGGCTACTTGTAGGATAGAGGGGTGGGGCTGGGTGGTTGATGGGCTACTTGTAGGATAGAGGAGTGAGGCCTGGATGGTTGATGGGCTACTTGTAGGATAGAGGGGTGGGGCTGGTGGTTGATGGGCTACTTGTAGGATAGAGGGGTGGGGCTGGTGGTTGATGGGCTACTTGTATGATAGAGGGGTGGGGCTGGGTGGTTGATGGGTTAATTATATGATAGAGGGGCAAGGGTCGGGTAGTTGATGGGTTACTTGTAGGCTAGAGGGTTGGGGATGGGTGGTTAATGGGCTACTAGTGGTAAAAGGGTGGGGGATAGAACCAACTCACCCTGTGTTCATTCATTTCTGCACATCCTAGTAGGTCATGTTGTATATAGGCCGATAGTACAGTATCTCGCTGTTCACCTGGTTCACTGCGAGTCAAGCGCTGCAAACAAAAACCAACAAAGAAACAATAAAACAACTCCTAATTGACTGTCAGAGAGAAGCACTACCAGCATTAAGAGGGATGGAGCTTCCAATCTCTCTCAGCAGAAACTGATTAGCACAATATTGACAGCAAAAATGGATTTAGCGGAAACCCACCCTCTTCAGAACAGCAGCAATGTGTTTTTTTTAGGACAGTATAACAATTCAAAATTCTGTATTCAAAATTCAAGCAGTTGCAGACACAGAGTTTATACAGAGTTCACTAGAATCAAATATACAATCCTGAATCTCTTACCCATCTCAGAGCTTGTAGGAGTAATTCTCGTCTTCGTTTTGGAGCGTTGATCATATCAAACTTCACTTGATCATAATCAAGAGATGGAAGTAATGGAACCTCATCTTTACTGTAATTCAATTCAATTCAATCAAACATTAATTAATAATAGTAATAATAATATCGAAGTCTTATATAGCGCATGTATCTACCAAACAAGGTACTCAAGGCGCTGAGTATATACAAACTTTCAGAAAGATAGGTTATTGAAGTGATGAATTCTGAGACCCAATTATTTAGCACCTTGTAAGGGTTTCCAAGGTGCTACGGTACATACAGCAGCCACAGCCAGGAACACCGGGGGGGACCCCTTCTCTTTTCGATAAGTGCACTGGGTTCTTTTACATGCGTTACGCAACACATGGGGCCAACGGCTTTACGTCCCATCCGAAGGACGAAGCAATGGTTAAGTGTCTTGCTTAAGGACACAGGTGTCAGGGCTGGGGGATTCAAACACTCTGCTGATCAGAAACACCAGAGTTTGAATTCGTTGCTCTTAACCGCTCGGCCACGACACTTCCAGTTAATAGATGTTAAATGGGCGTTCTTCGCTTGTAAACACAGCTAGCGCAGAAATTCAGTGCAGAATGGTGATTGTAAGCGCAGAGCTTGGCGGGAAGCAGAGCCATGAAACTGGGGTCCAGATATTATTAAATGAGGATTGAGTATTAGAATGAATAGAGGGAAGAAAGGTCGTTGGTGTGAATTCTCTTGAGATGTTTATAAAATATATGCTCAGGGCACAACTTCACAAAGCAAAAAAGTTCCTCGCAAGACAAATTGTCAGTATTACCATAGTGATTTGCATTAAGACATCACACTTTACTAAGCAACTACGATTGATTTGCAGTTTAGAACAACTTGGGAAATCGTCCCCAGGACTTGGAAAGCACATGAGCATAACATTATTATTTAAAGGCACTCAACAGTTGGACACAATTTGTATTACACAACATATCATATAATAAACTTACACGGTAACTAGCAACGGAGAGCTGTTGATAGTACATGTATGAAACATTGTAAGAGATGGCTCCCTCTGAAGTGACGTAGTTTTTAAAGATTTTACTCCTCAGTACACAGCCTGAAGCCTTTCTCAAAGCACATACATTTTTGCAACAATTGTTTTTTTTTTCTTCTTCATTATTCTCTTGCAAATTCAATGACAAATTGAGCCCAAATTTTACTGCAGGTTTATTATTTTATGCATATGTTTGGATACACCAAGTGAGAATACAGGGGTCGATTTCACAAAGAGTTAGGACTCGTCTTATCGTGAGTTAGGACGAGTAACTCGTCCTAACTTAGGATTAATCTTAAGGTCTGCATGCTACAGTGCAGGGTTGGGACTCGTCCTAAGAAAGATGAGTCTTAAGTTAGGAAGAGTTCTGTGAAATCGACAGCTGGTCTTTGACAACTACCAAAGGTGTCTAGTGAGTTAAATGAATGAAATGTAGAATAAAAAGAAGAAGAAAAAAGGGTCTTGGTTCGAAACCGAAGAAGGAATTCCAGGCTTAGTAAACTGAGGTCACAAAGAAGAGACAGAATACACAAATAGGTAAATATAAAAATTACCTGAATCTCTCTTCTGGGATTGGACTATGGGTGAGGGAAACACATTAGGGATAATCATCATGCATCGAGCATCATCATGCAAATAAACATAAAAACAGAAAATTAACAAAAAGTCAAAATCATACACCCATTCCAGAAATTAACACCAAGTCAAAATCATACACCCATTCATTCATTCATCTGGATTATACCGTTGCCTCAGCGGGTGCAAAATCACAGTAATTACAGCTTGCATGAATAAAGGCGAGTGCAATATTGCAATAAAGAGTCCTTATTCAAACAAATGACAATAAATAGTATTGAAATAAACAATCTTGTATCTTTTCCCCATTGGTTTATCTTTTGATATTGAAAAGAAGAAGCTTCATGCCTGGGTGATCCTTTTCAATTGCCCTTTGTGATCCATGGCTAGAGTATGATTGTGCAGTATAGGGATGTTATAGCATTCACAAAATAAAGATTCGCTAACTACATGCAGGGAGACTGCCAACATTAGAGCTAAATAGCTAAGTTGGGAAATCACCGGCAAGTTAAAGGCAGTGGACATTATTGGTACATGTAATTACTTAAAATAATTGTTATCAGAAAACCTTTCTTGATTGTGAGTAATGGGGAGAGGTTGATAGTATTTATTGTGAGAAACAGCTCTCTCTGAAGTGACGTAGTTTTTGAGAAAGAAGTAATTTTCTATAAATTTAATTTCGAGACCTCAGATTATGAGGTCTCGAAATCAAGCATCTGACCATGGTGCGACAAGGGTGTTTTCTTCTTTCATTAATATCTCGCAACTTCGATGACCGATTGAGCTCAAATTTTCACAGGTTTGTTATTTTACGCATAGGTTGAGATACACCAACTGTGAAGACTAGTCTTTAACAATTACCAATAGTGTCCAGCGTCTTTAATCCGGAGACGTAGGTTCAAATCCTGCTCTCGTCAATTCTACATTGGCCACCTCAAAATCAATCTCAATATAACCAGTCACATTTTCCTTATAGTTTATTATTTGATTTTTCATAGTCGTCATAACCAGAACAGAAACAAAAAGTACTGAAAAAAAAATTCAAATTGAAACAAGAAAATGTTCTAAATTTGTTTGAAAAGCAGACTCTTCTTACCTTGGATGTGCAAACGAAGCTCTGATTATCTCTCCAGCCTTTCAAGAAAAAAAAGGAACACAACAATAACTTTCTTCCATAAATCAAAATTATTTCAGCAAACATTACAAGTTGATCCATCTGAAAAGGACAAGTCTTGACCATGGTCTGAGAGAGGTGATCTCGTTGCCTGTATTTGAAAGCCTCCTGAAGACATTTCTGTTCCCCAAACAACCCTGATTCGTTTGTTTTTCTTTTTGTCCAGGTCTCCTGTACAGCGCTCTGTTCTAAGTATCAGTTGAGCGAGAGGATGTCTAAAGAAAAGAAAAAAAATGCACCCCTCCTAATCAGCGTCCTAAGCTCAGTTGTTTCCTGTTGTGTTGAGTCCTTCTTCAGCTGATCTACGAATGTTAGTCTCCTCCTGCCCTTGCTCCCTCCTGCCCTTGCTCCTGTTTCCATTGATGGGTTCCCAGAGAACTAGGGGGCTCACAGCTAGCTCTGGATGGCGGACACAGTGGCCAGCAAGCCTCATCCTTCGTTCCCTGATCTTAACAGTTACTCTTGGTAGGGCAGCGTAGAGCTGGGAGTATAGCGCTATATCAATGCTTCGTATGACCCAAACACACCAAAAATGCAAACTAGAGCGTGAGAGTATTTTGCAAGGACATTCCACAGAGTCTACGTATCAAAATTATAAACTACTTTTTAATGATTCTTACATCATCAAGAATTTAACAAATTATCTACTTACAGTTGAAGGTCTGTTGACATCCACAGACTCTCGGAGTTGATTTGAAAACAATCTCTGGCAAACAGTTTGTAAGTACTCTGGCGTTACCTGCAGAGAACAAATCACTAGGTCAAGTTAAAAAAACAAAAACTAACATCTACAAATTTGGCACAGGAAATAAAACTAATCTAGTAGTGGATATACAGGTCTGGAATTTCATCTTTGGGAGGGCAAGACCACTTTTATTTTGAAAAGGATACTTCCTTTGGAAAATTTGTTGGTCTATTTGAAACTTTTGTAGCAGCACCAAGGCCAAGACCAGGGCAATGGAGCCATGGCCATTAAGGCATCTTTGTGAACCAGACTTGGATATGCCATGGTTACTGTAAAAAAGATGTTTTCCTGATTTTATTTTGTGGGTTGCTATTCAGAAGACAACATCCACTAGTTTGTCAGTTGAGTTGAGTTGAGTTGTGTTGAGTCAACTAATGGAGAACTAAATTGCTATCAAACCAGGCTTGGATATGTTGGGCAGGTAATACCATGGTTACTGTAAAACAGTTTTTTTCCTGATTTTGTTTTGAGTGTTGCTATTCAGCAGACAGCATCCACTAGTTTGTCAGTTGAGTTGAGTTGAGTCGTGTTGAGTCAACTAATGTCAAACTAAATTGCTATCAAATAGACAACATCCAGTAGCTCGTGAGTCAACTAATGGACTAACTTGACATTGAACAGAAAACATCCACTAGCGAGCTAGTGTGTTTTGATTTAATAAATAAGAGACCAAGTTGACATTGAACAGAAAAAATCCACTCGCTGGTAAGTTGAGGTGAGTCAACTAACTAATACAAACTTAGTTGACATTGAGCAGACAACATCCGCTATCTGCTTAGCTGAGTTAGTTGAGTCAACTAATACAAACTTAGTTGACATTGAGCAGACAACATCCGCTAGCTGCTTAGCTGAGTTAGTTGAGTCAACTAATACAAACTTAGTTGACATTGAGCAGACAACATTCGCTAGCTGTTTAGTTGTGTCATCTAAGAAGAAAATAAGTTGACATTGAACAGACAACTTCCACTAGCCGGTTAGTTGAATTGAGTTGAGTCAACTAATAACAAACTTAGTTGACATTGTGCAGACGAATCCACATCATAACTTACCGGACTTCCATTGATACAGCTTTCTAAGGAGTCCACAAGCTCAGCAGTTATTCCGATTAGATTATGATAGTCTGATTGTAGTTTGTTATAACGTTTGATGTACGTCATACAGCGTCTCTCAGCTTCCACGACATTCTGCTGTATCTGATTCATCTGCTCCAAGTTTTCTATAAATGTAAAATTAACAATTCAATTAACTAAACTCAAAGCATCGTTTATTTCCACGTATTATCATCAAGAAAAAAGTACAGTCAATATATATGTATGTGGAAGCACGTTCCAAAAAGCGGGGCTTGTCAAGGAACAGCCTACAAAACAAAACAGCAGCTTTTAATAGCATATACACAAATAACAACAAGTAGCATTAACAGTGTATATTTACAATGATATCATATCCACACATCTGAGATCTTTGCTGTTATGAATTTATGACATTATAAGTCTCTTGCACACTGAAAGTTGTTGGGAGCATTCCGTTGGTCCCACATACACTGTTTTTATACATGAGGGAAACAAATATACATGGCATTGATTAATGGGACTGATAGTATTCAACTGCTCACAGTAAGGAAAGGATTTAAGATACTTACTGTCATTTAAGTCTTGCTGTTTTTTTGGTTTTTTTTTTAAAGTTAAGGAATAAATATTACTATGTATCTCTGTGATTATGCAAGAAAGGGATTCTCAAATTTCCTAGGATTATTAGTTAAAGGCAGTGGACACTATTGGTAATTACTTAAAATAATTATTAGCATTAAACCTCACTTGGTAAAGAGTAATGGGGAGAGGTTGGCAGTATAAAACATTGTGAGAAATGGCTCCCTCTGAAGTGGAGTGGTTTTCGAGTTTTAGAACTTGAGGGCTCGAAATCAACCATCTAAACGTACACAACTTCGTGTGACAAGGGTGTTTTCTTCTTTCATTATTATCTCGCAACTTTGATGACCGATTGAGCTCAAATTTTCACAGGTTAGTTGTTTTATGCATATGTTGAGATACACCAACTGTGAAGGCTATTCTTTGACAATTACCAATAGTGTCCACTGCCTTTAAGGCCGAGTCACAAAGCAGCGATAGTGAAAACTATAACGATCACGACGCACAAAGAACGCATTCTATTGGTTGAATTGCTCCCCGCAGAATACGCCCACGCTCCTTCAACCAATCGAGGGCGTGCATTGTTAACATTCTTGTTTTCGTTCTCGTTATCGAGGCCTGTGTGACCAGGCTGTTAGCCTGTTTTTACCAGTTATTCTGACTGGTATCCTGCTGCAAAAATTTGTTTAGCAATATTGTGTGCTTTATTAGCAGCTCTCTGTGACGTTGGGCCAGGTCAGTTTAGTTGGAAAGCATAATTTGATGCAATTTTTTGATATATTTTTTAGTGATTCAAAGGATACGTAAATTTCGAAGAGTCTCGGCTGTGGATGAGCTGGTAACGTTAACATCAGAAACTTCTCCAATCTGACTTGAAGGTCTGGTACCCAGGAGTCTTGAAAAAGTTCTTTATAGGATGGATGTTTAGTCGGGTCTGGAACAAAAGGAAGTGCATAGAAGGGGAGAAACTCTGTCGTTTGACTCAAGACTGCTCCTCGGGATTCCAGGAATGTCTTGAAGGAAAGCATGGACTCTTCAACTTTGATTTTACTCTGTTAAATCAAGGAAAATAGAAGAATGCTATAACAAATAAACCAGCAAATTGACAATGTGATTACTAATCTCTTGATCTCCGAATTTCTGCGCTAGCTGTGCAAGCGTAGAATGCCTAGTATTATGTGAAGTATATGCACACACACAAGCAGAACCTGCTAACCTGTGAATACGCTTGACATATGCGTGGAATTCCCTGCTTCAGTAAGCACCGAATATTTGCTTATGGTAAGCAGAGTCATGAAATTGGGCCCTGGTTGAACGTACCTTCTTTCCAGTCATCAGTTGGTACTTGATCGGGTAGATGGCAAAGTAGATGCTCAGATAGAATTCAAGTTTCTTGCAAACAGGATCGTTGCTCTTGACACTCTCTGGGATGTTTGAGTCCCATAGAAGAAAAAACTCTTTCCGAGAACCCACTTTGAACATGGAGAGTAGATCGGACTGTCAAAGAAAATGAAACAATTATAATATTTTGCCTGGGTTAAAGGCAGTATGGCCACATTGGTAATTTATACTCAAACTAATTGCTAGCATAAACACTTACTTGGAAACGAGAGCTGTTGATGGTATAAAACATTGTGAGAAATGGCTCCCTCTGAAGTAATGTAGCTTTTGAGAAAGAAGTAATTTCTCACTAAAATATTTGAATTGAAATAGAGACCTCAGCTGAGGTCTCGAATTCAAGCATCTGAAACCACACAACTTCAGCAACGAGGGTGTTTTTCTTCCATTTTTTTCTCACAACTTTGACAACCAATCGAGTTCAAATTTTCACAGGTTTGTTATTTTATGCATGTTGAGATACACCAAGTGAGAAGACTGGTCTTTGACATTTACCAAAGGGGTCTATCTTTAAACTAAAAAAAATGTTTAGCCATACAAGTTGTACTTTTACATTTTCAACGAAAAAGATTTCATACCTGAAGATCCTTCTTCTTCATGTCCCATGGTCGCTGTGGCAACGGTTTCAATGGTTTACCTCTTTCTCTTGCTTCTAACTCGAAAGACTTCAATGTTGTTCTGAAGGTACAAAACTCCAAATACTACAAAAGAAAACCAAAGTCAACAGGTTAAGCATGCTGTAACAAATCACACCTAGAATTAAATACAGGGCACTGATTAACACTATGAATCACAAAATCAGACAGAAGAAAATATTGACCAAAAAAACCGTAAGAATTTAGCACTGCGTATACAGTGTGTTAACATGGAGTATACAGTGCTAAAACACATTGGTCTATTGGTAAAACGTAAAAATTAATATTCTTTATCCCCGATGTAAATTTAACATCTACATCATTGCGGTACCCGCTGCCAAAACATAGGATTCAAACTGCCTCTAGCTACGGGGCAACCTCGGTAGTCTAGTTGGTAAGACACTGCTCTAGAATTGCAAGGGTCGTGGGTTCGAATCCCACTCGAGTCATATGCCTGTGATATTTGTTCACAGGGCTCTGGAAAGTACTGAGTATACAGTGCTAACACACATCGCTGCATGGGTAAAACCAAAAAATTTGTAAGGAAATCAATCATCAGAGTTTTAACCTTAAAACATGGTTTAGGTGTGGTTCTAGAATCTAGGTTTATTGTGAAGCACTTTGATCTTGTTAAAGGCACTTTATAAATACTCATTATTCATTATTAATTATACAAAAGGTCCCTCACTAGCCATCACCAGTGCTCTAATAAAGAATTGATTTAAAAAACTCACCTCTTTAACAATAGAATTGATATCATCTTCAAATCCAACGAGGGAGCTCCCAGTCTGGCGTTTTGATCCCATAGTGCAGTCACTGATGTTCTTGACTACATGTAACTTATTCACAACTGAATTCTAATTACTGCTTCATTTCAAGAAGACGCCATACTTAATCTGCGACTCCAACTAATTGAAAACCTGTACTGTATTCCTGTAAAGGGTTTTATTGAGTTACCTTTTCTGTAAAGAGTAAGAGAACATAAATTTGAAATGACAGTTAGCAGATTTAACCTAAAAACAGCTCTGACTACTTTTGTCCTGAGCAAGACAGTTAACATTTAAACTACTAATACTTCTCTTTTCCCAGCGAGAAGTAAAACTAAATGGAATATGGAAACATTAATTCAGGAATTTAATGCAAAAATCTGTGTATTTCTTGAAAATAATTATACACCATTGCATTTGGCAATTTAGCATGTTTTCTGAATGCTTTTGACACATGTAATTAACCCTGATTTTCAAAATGTCACTTCAGGGGTTTACTTTAAAAATAAATTGAAGGTAATTTTAAAAAAAATGCACGGGCCCTTTCGAATGGTAAATTTAATTTAATTGAAATTGAACAGATCTGATTCTAAATTCTGGTATGTTGCTGTTGGTAAGAAGAAAACAAAATTAATGCTGAAAAAAAAAATTAGTAACCAACTAATTTAATTGTCTTATCTAGCTAGCTAGCTAGGTTGAAAAGGTGCTGGCAGGATGAATGATGAAGATACATAAATCTTTGTTTGGTACACTTGCTTATCAATATCAGACTTGTGTCGTCACTGTCACAAGTTGTGATGAACAACTTAATTTATCATTTAAAATAAACAAAATATATCATCTCATGACATCAGCTAGCATATAAAGTTAAATGTTTAATCTAGAAGTTAGAACCACCATGGATGTCTACCTCCATGGAACCACCATATCATCTTCAGCGCTGCACAACCATAACGCGTCCATCGTTACTAAAAACCAATCATGCGTGCAAATTTTCTGATCTACGATCTAGTCATTGGTTTTTTAATGCTCTTTTATTCGTGTGTGTTTTGGTATTGGCAGTTTCGTGTGCAAAACAGCAGACAGACGTGACACTAAATTACTGTTACAGCTGAATTCATACAATATTTCTAAACAAAAGCACGACAGTTACCTCATAGAAATGTTTTCTTTAACTGCATCCAATTTAATTCAATTGGCGACAAACATTAAGGTCATTTATTCATACATTTTTGACTTACTTTTTCTGTCAGCTAGCTTCCAAGAAATGGTTTCGGTATTTTGATTCAACTTCGTACCCATAAATGTGTGGAGCGGTTTAAACACGTTGAGGTTTACGAACATGTTTCTGGGTACGAGGAAGTTAGATGGTATCCGGCCTTAATAATGCACGAAAATGGAATGTAGATAAAAGCTGTGGTTCGGATACCAGTTTTAATATCAAAGATGGCGGGTAACGTGTCGTCTCCTGAAAACCCCACAGTTTTCTTCGATGTTTCTGTCGGAGGACAGGTATGGAATTACAATCAATGGCATGTTAAATGTAAATTACAACGTAGGGGACCGAACTGTCTGTGTGATAATTTTTTCTGATTGATGATTTTAACCGAAAATCGATATTATGTGTAGTGCTTTACATGCTTGCGCCCCGCACTAGCACCACCAGTAAAGCATTAGGGCGCCCTCTTTCGACATGTTTGATGGTTATTTATTTCTTCTTTCAATATTCAGATAAAAACTAATTAGTAATAATATTAAAGTAAGTAAGTGTAGAATTTCAATTGATTTATCCACACACTCGCATTAAAATAAGTTATGCTAGTACTTGTAGTACTCGGGTACTAGAGTACTGAGTAAGTAGGCCTAGTGCCACTAGTACTAGTAGTGGTGATAAAACTAGATTTGTATAAAATATAAAATAAAAGTTTTAAAGCCATTGGACACTTTCTGTAGACAGTATTGTCCAAGGCCCACACTTCGTGTATCACAACTTCTATACCAAATAACAAACCTGTGAAAATTTGGGCTTAATCGGTCAGCGGAGTCGGGAGAAAATAACGGGAAAACCCACCCTTGTATCCGCGCGTTTCGCCGTGTCATGACATGTGTTTAAAATAAATCCGTAATTCTCGTTAACGAGAATTGATATTGTTTTACTGTTTTCTCAAAAAGTAAAGCATTTCATGGAATAATATTTCAAGAGAAGTCTTTCACCACTACCTTCTGTAACCCTGTAAGTTATTTGTAAATCTGTGAACTTTTTTTTTTGTTCTGTACCGAAAGGGTCAATGGCTTTCAATTAATAATTTATAAAAATTTTTAATTGTGTCAAAAATGATTTGACTATTCTTGAAAATTGTTGAAAGTATGTATGTAGTCCAATATCCACTTTTTAAAAGCTTTTTATGATGTTTTGTTTCTTATAAAGGACATTGGAAGGATGAAGATGGAACTTTTTGCCCACGTTGTTCCTAAAACTGCTGAGAATTTTAGGCAGTTTTGCACAGGAGAGTACAGGTAAAATCCCATCTGATGATCTGGTTGAATAATGAAGTCTATTATTAAGTTGGTCCAACTTTAGAAGAGAACATAAAAAACTCTAGTTAAGATTAAAATATCAAGTTGAAATAATCATATCTTGAGCCTCCTTGATGATTTATAGCTTGAGATTATATCTGTGTCAATTTTGACAGGTGTTTTCATTTTGGAAAGTGGTTTCAATCATCGGAAGGATTTGGGTTACGACTTGTTCAAGGCAACTAACTATACCTGACGATGACTAGAGAAAGCTAGTCGAAACGTTGAGACCAATTCAAGAACTGACTCTGCGGTAATGCAGTTAATTACGATCCTATTAGCTAAAGTAGTAGTTCCAGCCAATTTTCTATACCTTGTGCTGGGGTAGTAGTTAAAAAGCAGGGCAGTTCTTTTCAGAGAATTGAGAAGTCCCCCGAACATCCAATAAATCTACTCCGCGGTAGTAGAATACGAAAGACAGTTCTCTATAAAGAACAAACTCTACCTGGCAAGTAGATACACACATGGTGTTACCGCAAACCAAATTGTTTGTATTATATTCAACTAACTATACATTTTATTTACCAATCAATTTTATTGATGTTACTTTGCAGAGATGAGAAGTCAACTCCGATAGGATATAAAGGAGCTCTTTTTCATCGTGTCATTAAAGATTTCATGATCCAAGGCGGTGATTTTATCAAGGTACATCAACATTGACATTTTAACATTGATGTGAGCAAAGTTTCCGCTCTGATACTTTGTCTTTTTGAAGCCCAGGCTAAAAATATTTTTAAAGATCAACTTGAAGGAAATCACTCATATTAATTTGACTGTTTATTCTTGTTTATTTCGTGTTAAGTTTCCTCCTAGTATTTTTAGTTGAAACTTGATTGGAAAAACTAGCCCACCCTTAAGTTTTTAAACCTCTTCTGGTTTGGTTTTTGGCAGCACTCGGCCAGGGCCCAATTTCATAGAGCTGCTAAGCACAAAAATTTGCTTAGCATGAAATTTTGGCCTTCATAAAAACAGGATTTCAAACCAAATTTCCACGTGATTTTCAGGATAAGCAAACAACAGCTGAATACCAGTAACAGGCAATATGCATCAAATGGAAATTTGGTTTGTAATCCTGTTTTTATCAAGGAAGAAATTTCATGTTAAGCAAATTTTTGTGCTCAGCACCTCTATGAAATTAGGTCCTGGTTCCCAGCAAAGAGCCATAATAATGCAACGCCAAATCACCATTGGAGTACCAGTGCTTCATTCAGTACCTTCCTTTTTTTGAAGTTCCCTTTTAATTTGCTGCATTTATTGTAATTATTTTTATTTTTTTAGGGCGATGGTACGGGATCAGCATGCATATACAATGGTTCCTGTTTTCCAGATGAAAATTTTAAGTTAAAACATGACTCCCCAGGCCTTCTATCTATGGTAAATCATTCTACAATTTTTTTTCTGAAGGCCAATTTTGAAGGCCAGGGCAATAATTCCAAAGCACTAAGATTCATCTTGAGATAAAATAAATAAATATATAAATATCGAAGTCTTATATAGCGCACGTATCTACCAAACAAGGTACTCAAGGCGCTGAGTATGTATACAAACTTTCAGAAAGATAGGTTATTGCAGTGATGGATTCTGAGACCCAATTATGTAGCACTTATAAGGGTTTACAAGGTGCTTCGGCGCATTAAGCAGCCACAACCAGGAACACCGGGGGGGGACCGCTTCTCTTTTCGATAAGTGCACTGGGTTCTTTTACATGCGTTACCGTTACGCAACACATGGGGCCAACGGCTTTACGTCCCATCCGAAGGACGAAGCAATGGTTAAGTGTCTTGCTTAAGGACACAGGTGTCAGGGCTGGGGATTTGAACCCACACTCTGCTGATCAGAAACACCAGAGTTTGAATTCGGTGCTCTTAACCGTTCGGCCACGACACTTCCAGTGCACTGGGTTCTTTTACATGCGTTACACAACACATGGGACCAACGGCTTTATGTCCCATCCGAAGGACGAGATGAGTTGTCAATAACCAAAGGCCTCGGAATAACCCACGGCACCCACAGCAATTGCCATGGTGCCCTATAGTGGTGCCCTTTGCAAAGTTCCAAAACAATTTTAGACGTTCCTCATTGAAGTGCCCCTTACCAGAGGAAAATTGCCGCGCCCCTTCAAGAGAGTGAAGTTCAAGGCCTGGAACTCGATCATCATCGTCCTTTAGCGGTCACAACCGAGATTCCATTCACAATGCACACCCCCAGGGGCCAATTTCATAGAGCCGCTGAAGCAACAAAAATTGCTTAAGCCTGAAAATAGCTCGCTTATTTTACACATGTATACTCTCCAAAATGTCATGCCATATACATTGCTTGTGGTATTTAGCTGTTGTTTACGTTGCATAATAATTGAGTGGAGCCTTGGCCGGGAATCTGATTTTACTAAGCAAGGATTTTGTTTTATGAAATTGAGCCCAGAGGTGTTTATCCATCATCATGTTTGGAAGGTCCACAATTTCAGACTCTGTATCTCTACCGATCACGTTGATGTAGTTGAGTGGTCTACGTCCTCTAAAACTTGACCATACCCTTCGCATATCCAGATTTACCTTAGCTGTATCCCTTCAAGAATGGATTTCAAGGCATGTAACCAAATATTGTGTATTGGGACATCACGTGGAGAGTGATTTGCAGTAGTGATCAATCTTAGCTATGGGCTAAATAAATAATGGTTTATCTGATAAATAATCGGTTTATGCGCAAACAATGATTTTGTTTTAATAATTCCTTAACTTGTATGAATATCCAGGCAAACTCAGGGCCGAGCACAAATGGATGCCAGTTCTTCATCACATGTGCCAAGTGTGATTTCTTAGATGGAAAACATGTTGTGTTTGGGAAAGTTACGGATGGACTTCTTGTATTGAGGAAGATTGAGGTTAGTTTTTACTTTATTTGTTTATTTTATGCAGAAAATTTATATTTTGCTGAATTTACTACTAAGGATAACTGTGTGTTTCAGGACTCCTGCTTATGTTTAATATTAAAGGCACTGGACATTGTTGGTTATTACTCAAAATAATTGTTAGCATAAAATTTTACTTGGTAGCGAGCAATGGAGAGCTGTTGATAGTATAAAACATTGTGAGAAACTGCTTCCTCTGAAGTAACGTAGTTTTTGAGAAAGAAGTAGTTTCTCACTAAAATATTTGTATTCATTTCAAGACCTCAGCTGAGGTCTCGAACTAAGCATCTGAAAGCACACAGCTCGTGTAACAAGGGTGTTTTTTCTTCCATTATTATCTTGCAACTTCAACGACCAATAGAGCTAAAAAGAATTCCAGGTTTGTTATTTTATGCATGTTGAGATACATCAAGTGAGAAAACTAGTCTTTCACAATAAACCGAAGGTTTCCAGTGCCTGTAATAAAATAAACAAAATGAAACTGAAATAGTTTTTAAGTGTTATTAGGACTTTTGTACAGCTTTGCTCGTTTCAAATACAAGTATTTCAATATAATTTCATGTAAATTGGCAAAGACAATTAGCTTTATAATTAATCATTCTCTAAACCTCTCCCTCTTTTTCAGAGTGTACCGACAGGACCAAACAACAAACCCAAGCTACCTGTTGTAATATCACAGTGTGGAGAAATGTGAACATTAAACTAACTCAGTGGTGTAACAATTACATTGCCATGACGGACGGACAAGATGTATTGTCAGTGATGGACTATAGAGGGCACTGTTTAACGCTATCGGCAATGTTTGACCGCCCGTGCCATGAACGTTTCCTCAAAATGACGCTCCTTCATGAGGCTGGTTCATACTGAGGCTGAAAAGGAAATAGGCTGGCCCCATTCTTGATAACAAATTAGGTTCTATGATAGTACCTACGTAGCCGGGAAACCAAACAATGGTGGCACAATGTGATCTTGCTTCCAATGGGACGGAGACTTTTAGACAGTCCGCTTTCACAGTATTGCACATGCTCATACCTACGCGCAGTACTGAGCATGTGCGCGCACACTCAGAGCCGCAAAAGTCTCCTACTTCTTGAGTTTCTTTATTTTGTCAGATTTCTTCTAGAGTGTGCCCTGTGTTAAGTTCTCAACCAATATTTCCATCCACACTGTACATGTATTTAAATCTGCCCAATGGTGACGGTTTTTTTTCGATTTTTGTTTTTTCCACAAACCCATACTAAAATAAGAAAAAAGAAAAAAATACTGCATTTAAATTTTCTTAAAAATGCAACCCTGAGGCCCTATTGCTTCTACAAATAAACCATCTCTGTGGAGACTGCTTTATCTATTTTATTACACATACCAAATAACAATCAGTGCCAATAACAGGGAAGAAATGTTCAGTTTTAGATGTGGGAGAAACATCTCAATGGGGAATCCACTCGCAATCGGGTAGGGACTGAAAACCCAAATCACATATTATAGACCTTTCTTTTGTTGTAACAAACCCCCTTGGTTGGCATGGACAGCCAAATGTTTGTAAAACACTCAATTGTATTAAAATATGTTTTAAACCAAATTTAAGATTTCTGCATAAGTTGTTTTGTTTTCAACAAAATCAACACAATGTTTGAATATTTTTGTAACATTGTTACTAACAGTAGCGATCTGTTTTTTTTTTTGCAATTATGGCTTTCCATACTTTTCCCAACTTGGGTTGGCAAAAACTTGGTTTGTGAAGCTGCAAAAGAAATGTCTATATGTACGACCTCCCGTCCAAGGTGAGATTCAAACTGGGGTCGAAAGGCAAGCAAGGAAACCACTAAGCCAACCTGATGAAACTAATGTTTTTTTAACTGGGATATGTTTTGTACATTATTTTGTAATAAATCAGTTCAGTTTTTTGCTCAAACATGGTGTTTCTGTATTATTATGTAATTAGTTTTTAAGTGCTACTATAACCTTCCTTTTTTTTTTCAGTTAAAGACAGTGGACACTATTAGTAATTGTCAAAGACTAGTCTTCACAGTTGGTGTATCTCAACATATGCATAACAAACCTGTGAAAATTTGAGATCAATCGGTCGTCGAAGTTGCAAGACACTAATAAAAGAAAAAACAACCTTGTCACACGAAGTTGTGTGCTTTTTGATGCTTGATTTCGAGACCTCAAATTCTAAACTTGAGGTCTCGAAATCAAATTCGTGGAAAATTACTTCTTTCTCGAAAACTACGTCACTTCAGAGGGAGCTGTTTCTCACAATGTTTTATACCATCAACCTCTCCCCATTACTCGTAATCAAGAAAGGTTTTATGATGATAATTATTTTGAGTAATTACCAATAGTTTCCACTGCCTTTAAGATCATTGATACTTATAGAAGAAAATATTCGGACACAATAAGAATGTTACTAAAACACACACAAAATGTTTCTTTGCTCAAACATGGTGTTTATTTTTTTGAGCCTCATTCGGATTTGTGTTGTAGCTTCTAAGGTCTTTACAAAGAAGTCTTTTTATATTTATCACAAATGAGATCTCCTGCTATAGATGGTAGAAAATGAAATGGAAAGAAATTATGCAGGAATAACAACAAAAGTGCCAAAAATTAGGAACTATAGTCCTCAAAGCCGCAGGGAATTAAATAAGAAAATTGACCTTTGGCCTGGCACCTGCCAAAACAAAATTTGAATCTTTCAAACTTATTTAAGTTTTCATTTTTTTCTTTAAATAATTTCATTTTTTTGTTTATAGATTAGAATTTCTAATCCCCCAAAATTCAAAAAATACTATCCCCAAAACAAAACTTTTAATGCAGCAAATGCAATTTGTCTTCTCTCTTTTTTTTTTTCAAGACGGATTTCAGATACAAATGAAACTTTTCAAAATTAACTTTTTAGTCAAATTCGTCAAATTTGGTACAAAAATGTCCTACAAAATGAAATACAACTTGTTGGCAGATACCTGGGTTTTGTACTACAAAACCACAGCCAAATCGGTCCGATCCAAAATGACACATATACCTCAACTACAAATACATTAACGTCTGCTCTACGAAGTGCCAGGACTTACGATCGTAAAAGTTATTCCCCAAAAAGTATTCAATATTGTTTCCATGGCATCAAGGTCTTGACGATATCAGCTATTGGAAGTGTCTGTAACCGTTTTTTTGTAATACTGTCCAATTGTTTGGCCTCAATTTATTAAGTAGTTCTTATATCTATGACTTTGGTTTCTTTATAAAAAATCATTGCAAATTGCCAAATATTGCAAAAGGTTTTTTGTATCCTTCGTGGTAAATTATCCGCCATAAAGTACTGTTTTTAGTTAGCATGCCGCAGACGGCCAGTATACACCAGGCGTCTCATGACAGGTGCATAAAACACCTGCAAAATTATTGGTAGGTACATTGATACCAGAGCTAAATGTAACGTCATGGTATACATACACATTGTAGGCAGAGTTTGTAATCCTCTACAGGTTGGAGTTTCTTGGAAGTCTCTTAACTATTTTTTTTTTTTTACCGGTTTGAAAAGATTGTGCTGAGTTTCTGGTATTAATACATTCCAAATACTACATACGGCTGATATAAAAACAGGCCTTAAGTGTACAACTTCGCAACTATGGATCACAAATGCCAACTACCTTAATTTCACCAATCGTCTCCACAGACAGGGAGTGTGTTTGTTATCATTTGCCTTCCATATCTCTCGTGTCTGAAAATAATATTTGCAGGATGTTTGATCCCACATGATGTTGCTATGTCCTGGGTTCTATGTGGGCGTGTTTGTGGGTGTCTGTCTGCCTGGCCTAACTTGGTGTTATTCACTCATTGACTTCGGTAGCTTCTGGTGCAGCGTGCTCCTCTTTAGGACCAGATGGGCTTCCCTATAAGGTAAACAAAAAAAACATGCAAGTCATTAGGCCTGGGCGACGAGTGTCGTAGCAGCGACTTTTTATTGCTTAGACCAGCCAACACTACTGTGTCCAGCCGAGACTACTGTGTTCAATTACTCAATTAATTGTGCAGCCAGGATTACTACAAAAACAGTCGCGTACCTGTTTGGTGAACCAAGCTATAGAGTTGTGCACTAAGCAGACGCACAATTGCGTCTGCGTCAAGCACCCATTTCCAGGGTACTAAACAGCGCGATGTTACCTCATTTTTGCCAACCAAAATGTTAGTGCGCACGGTTTTGTGCAATTTACATCTAAAAGGGTCCATTACTCTCACTGGGTTCACTAGCCCACAGGTCAACTCTCATCCCTCCACTATCTTCATCTCAGTATAACTCCACTTTATATTTGCACTTGGATAAAAATTGATTTAGCTTGCCCTGCGATAAACTGTGAGGGCTGACAGTTCTCAATCCTCCACAACCACACAACTTGAAGAGGATTTTATACAGTTTATATAGTTCACGTTAACAGGGTGAGAGTCATTGCTAACAAACAAAGTCTGAAACGGGTATATCAATTCTATAGGTACATTGAAATGATGGCATTTCCACATTTTTGGAAAACCCTGGAGTTGTAGATTCTAAGGAGCTTTTGGGAACAGTGTCTGCAGCATTAGAGAAGTAGACCAAAGAGTAGCGCTAGAGAAGTAGACCAAAGAGAAGTGAAAAAGAAATAACCTTTGATTTTCTTCGCCAGGCCGACATAAAAAGTCTGAATTCAGATAAAAGTCTGAAAAATCTCATCCAGGGCTGACTTTAATAAAATACAACTTACCTCTCCAGCAGAGCCTTGCTTTTCGTTGCGTGCACCTGGAGGTCTGCGTCTGCGGTAACGTCTTCGTTGAGGGCGCTGTTCTCCCTCGTTCTCCTTATTCTCATCACCACCACCTCCTTCCTCGTCTCCTTCCTGGCGACGTTGCTGTCTGTAGTTACGATAACGTGGACGGTAACGACGACGGGGTTTCTCCGAATCCACGCCATCTTCTTTGTCACCGTTCTCTTTCTGTGAATAAAATAGACAATTATGCAAAAAATAGTTTTAAAAAGATTATTCATTGGTTATAAAGCGACAAGTTTCACAAAAAGTTCACATTAGATTTTAACTATTTCTGCATTGTCTCATAACAAATCTTTGCTCAACCCACATAAATCATTTTATGCTCCTTAAAGCCTTAAGAGACCATTCATTTATGTACAATCATCTCCATATGCCCATTCATTGCTAATTTTGTTAATGTTTTGCATCGCTATTTTCAGGTAAATGTCTGGAAAAATAATGAGAAACAGAAAGACAAGGTTTTGTTTTTGAGTTGTACACACTATGTTTACATGAGAAACTTGAAAAATGTCAAATCAATCCCAAACGTTTTCTTTGCCCTCCATTGTTTGAGCAAAAGATGTTCAAATATTGTGGCCACTCTGGGCATTTTGGTACAAGCCCCTTGCAGCCACTATTGTCTCTAAGAGTTTAAAGGCATGGACACTATTAGTAATATTGTAAATGACCAGTCTTCTCACTTGGTGTATCTCAACCTACTTGTATGCACAAAATAAGAAACCTGTGTAAATTTGAACTCAACTGGTCGTCAAAGTTGCAAGATAATAATGGAAGAAAAAACACCCTTGTCACACAAAGTTGTGTGCTTTCAGATGCCTGATTTTGAGATCTCAAAATCAAATTCTGAGGTCTCGAAATCAAATTCAAATGTTTTAGTGGAAAATTACTTCTTTCTCAAAAACTATTTTACTTCAGAGGGAGCCGTTTCTCAAAATGTTTTATATTAACAACAGCTCTCCATAAGCCTTTTTGAGGTATGGTGGACGTGATACGCGCGCGTCACACACCGCAACTGATGCCACGCTCAGCATGTTGGTGGTTATTAGGTTTACGTGTGAACGCCGTGTCGCCTAAAATGCGCACTTCACTGAATAACATAAGTGCTTATTCTAAATTAAATGTAGCTTACCTTTACACCAGCTTCATCAGAGTCCCCTGCTGGACGACGGTAACCACGATTACGGTATCTCCCTCTTCCGCCTCCTCTTCCTCTTCCTGATCTCGGAGGGCGACGCCCCTCTGTGTTCTCCCCGCCCTCTGAGGTACCACCCTCTTCCTGCTCCTCACCGTCCTCTCCATCCTTACGGCGACTGTAGTAATTACGGCGAGTACGGAATCGACGTCTGTCTGGGGCATACTTGCTTCCCTGCACTGCGGAACCGTCAGGACCAGTCACATTACTGGCTTCTTGGCCCTAAAACAAACAGTACCCAAATGCAGATGTAAAACACTTCTTTAACCATGCATGCAACTACAGTTAGAATTTTTTTTTTTTAAGAAAGTGGCAAACACACACAAAAATTCTTCCAGGTTGTCAATGTTCAGTTGCAAAGCTGAGAAACCAAGATTGAGGGGGCCTGGAATTTCACGGCAGAGGCCACGGCCTCGGTTGCCCTGGTCTTGGCATTGGTGCCCCTTCGAAAGTTTCCCATAGACTTTATGATTTTCCAAAGGAATGCCCTTTGCAAAATGAAAATGTCCTTGTCTCTAAAAGATGAACTTCCCCAAAAAGGTGCCTGCCAGTTATAATAAATATCCCTTTCTTAAAATTGCAGCCCTGGAATTACACAGGGGTCTTGGCTTCTGATACCAAGGTCTTGGCCTTGGTGCCCCTTCAAAAGTTTACTAATGGAAGTGCCCTCTCTACAAATCGAAAATGGCTTAACTAGCCCTTTCTATGATTAATGATTTACCTTTCTTCCAGCAAGCACATCAAATTCAACTGTCTCACCATCCCCAAGACTGCGCAGGTACTTCTTGGGATTGTTCTTAGAAATGGCAGTCTAGAAAACAAGAACAAACATCCACTCAAATCAGCATTGGTCACTTTAAATTTTAAAATCTCCAGTTTGTGATCCCCCCTCTTTTTTGTCTTCACAAAATTGTGGAGAACTTCGAGTATTATCAATGGTTGACAGTAAACATTCTATCCAAGGGTTTCTGGTTCACCAAGAATACACCGATCCAGTAGGCTCCGCCTACGATGCACGTGTGAGCAAGAACACGTGGAGCTCTCCAATGCCTTTCTGCACAACTCTGCCGCGCGCGCCAAGATACGCGCACGCATGTCGGACCTTATTTGTCGGACATTGGTCAATACGCAATGGGGCGGAGCTTAGTGGATCGGTCTATTATGAAGAAGGAATACAGAGATGCAAAAGGTTTAGTTCTACTAGTAATAAGAATTTTGTAAACAATTTTAAAAGGTATTGGACACTTTTGGTAATTGTCAAACACCAGTATTCCCACCTGGGGTATCTCAACATATGCATAAAATAACATGATGTTGTTTCCATCCCTGTTTATTGGGCCTCAAGTATTTCTGAAACCATCCCAACTCCTTAGGAGTATGCAGCACCAACAGCCAAACAAGTGCAGGTTGCTTATAATTCACATCAATAAACCTATACCCTCATTGGTACCCCTTTACACTGGGTGGTGAGAAGCATTTATAGCGTCTTTGTTGCCCAGGAACACAAGTGTCTGGACCCGAATTTGTACCCCCACTCTGATGACTCAGGCATCAGATCAGAACTTGAGTTTCATGATCTCTACCGCTTTCAAAACATGTCAGAAATTTAAAAAAATGTTTACCTGATGGACGAAGATGTCGTCCTGCGTATCGTCCCTGCAAATGAAATGAAAAGAGAATTTGAAATAAAATATCAAAAAAACTATTGATGTATTTGTTTCTACTATCGCTCTATGACATGTAGTTTACCTTTTTGTTTGGTTGCTATTGTATTTCGTAAGCGCTTTGTATCGCTTTGTAAAAAGCGGTACATAGGTAAGGTTATTATCATTAGTATTTAACATGATTTTTACCAGGATCTTTGGTCCTTGGGAGAAAAGTAGGACAATGTTTTTGAGTACAATAGCTGACTTATGGTGTAGGCTTATGCAGACTTCAGGCTATTTACCTACAGTTTTTCTGATCCCCCCCCCCCCAAAGCACCAAAAAACACCAGACGGCGAAATGTCAATTTCCACCGATTAGAAAAATATCAAGCCTGAATTACTGAAACTACTTCAACTTTATGAAGCACACTGTTCTTGAGTTTTCTACTAATAAAGAGGAAGTCAGCTGATCAGATGAAAGTTGTATGTCTTGTTATGACATTTTGTGTTGCATTCTTTATCTACAACTTTAAAAAGAAAGAAATAATAAAACCTACCGGTTGATGAAACCGTAGCCACTTCTTACATTAAACCACTTGACTGTGCCCGTGACGCCACTGGCTGTAAAAACATTGAAAAGAAATAAAATTCTTTACTTAATTTTAAAATAAGTTCATTAAAAAAAAGGGTTGTTTGAAAACATCCTTTCAATTAGGTCTAGAGGGAGGTTACATCCCATGCTTATCCAATTAGTCAGTACAAAACATCATCAGCTTCTGTAGGTGCCTGTACCGCTTCTGGAAACATGCTTGCACTCAGATTAGCAACAAAGCAGGCAACTGCCCAACCAACCCTGAAGTTTCAGCTTTGATTTGAGAGGGCAAGGCCATTTTTAGTTGCAAAGAAGGGTATTTTTAGGAAATCTTGAGTTACTTATGACATGTGTGAAATGCACATCATACTGATAGTGATGGACACTAAGTCTGACAGTTGACGACCAGTAGCAATAAATATAAACTGTCCCATTTGCTTGGCTCAGCATACTCGGCGCAAGCCAGTCTAGCTAGCTAGGCCGCACTTCTAGTGATTTCTACCATCCGTGGTTCTACAGTTGCCCTGCCTGTACTGCAAGCACAGGTTGGCCTGCCCGAGCCACGATTGACGCTCCAAAATTGTATAGGTAACGAAATATTGACAACTAAATAAGTTAATTATTTGTTGAAAAGCTTGAATATCGTGCAAGTTTTTCAAACACATGACATGACCAGATAATAGGACTTTCTTTACAAATACACAATAGCCTTAACAACGAACAGTTTAAAAATAAAATAAATTTAATAACTATTTTATGAGGTATTTCGAACCTAACCAGAATAATTAAAGGCACTTTGAAATTAAATTTCTAAATTTGTAACAAATTTAAATGTCGACCACGAGATCGAGTAGGGACTCTACTTACTACTAGTCCTCTACCTACGAGCAGAGTTGGGAATTCTTGACAGGAAGATAATTGTAAACATATTTTGTTACAAAAATGAATCGCAATTTGGCAGTCCATGGCCATGTGTAGATAGGCAAATGTTGTAAGCAATCAATCCTAACCAAAGATGGGAGTGTGCGCTCATTACAATTAATTTACGCTGGTAAACCATGCGTAAACCAACAAGAAGCATGGCTCCAAATTTATGGGCGGGTACCAATTCGCCATTCCACTACCCACCACACACACATCAACTTCGCACCTGCCATGTTTTTGAAGGCAATTTCACGATGAAATAGTTGTCATTTTTTACCATTTTCTCAGCAACGCCAGCACCTGAAATCTTTATTTTTACACCATCTTACCCAGCAATACCCCTTTCGATTGCTCGTCAACCTCAGGCTGTTGTTCAGAGTCCTCAGTCATCTTTTTAGGCAGATGTTCTTACCGGGCGCTGATCTTACTCCCCTTCGCACAACGATCTTTCTTTGTGCTGACAAAATGTCGGCACACGCGCTATGAATTGTGGGAACAAGGTGACGTTTTGGGCTGAGTTAAAGAAGAATGTTCACAGGGGTGTTTTAAAGTAGTGACGATAAACTTTTACTTTCAATCAAAATTTCGTTTTCTTACTGATTTGATTGCTCTAACAATCATAATTATCCTTTAAAAAAGTGAAACAATGTTAAAAACATCTCCCATCCATTGTTTCTAAGAAAAAAAACATTTCCAAAAATGACGTTTCATAGGGTCTATATATAGCATGTGCCATTCTCTTTGAAGTCTTCGAGAAAGACTCTAGTCTTAGGGCCAGGTCGAAACGTCAGACAGACCATTAACGATTTTGTTTTGCAATTTTACCATTGGTCCTTTTGGTAAGTTGTTTGCAACAGCCAATTATATTTTCTCATAAAAAAAACCTGTGTTATAGGGCGCTTGGTTTTTGAGTGAGAACACTGCAAAACCGATGGCTTTTGAGAGATGCTCAACAACACAATTAAATATAACTGTCGTTTGTATATAACTGTCCTAAAACTTCCCGCCAGGAAGGTGCAATGGTTCAGGTTTTTTTTTGTCAAGGTTCAATGTTAAGATATTTTTCACAATATCAAACAAAAAAGAGACATAGTCAAATTAAATTAAATTAAATGAAAATAATCACTAAAAAGACGTCATAGCAGTACGTCAGTAAAGTATACAGATACAGCATAGACAAAAGGGAAGAACTAAAACAAACGATGACACTGCATGAATAGGTAGGGATCCATTTTAGAAGCAGAGCTTGCTATGGTCCCTAATTTCGACGTGTTTTTGTTTCGACAGAGAATAACAATTAATATTATTGAGTTTGTACTTTCATGAGTATCTGACCACTAAGCGATGTCAATGTTCTGCAAGTGTGCGATTATCATAAAATATATTATCATAAATACATTGCACTCGCAGACAACGCCTATTGCTACAGTGAAAAAAGTTAAGACAGTAGAACACCCCTTTTATTCGGATCATTCCAATTCATGGGGTATCGCAATTGAACCATTTTGAGTAGCCCCTCCCGAGACAAACCTTAGTTGGCCTGGGAATGCGCATGCGTTGTACCTGCATCGTCGACTCTCTTTTCCGTTCGCAGGCGCCACATGTGAGTAAAACACCAACTTTTGATCATAAAATTCCCCGATATTGACGAAGAACATTACATTTTTATATATCATTTTACAATACTTGTTATACTCAATCTGTGTTTGTACCAATTTATTTTAAAAGTTTGTAACAAGCTTTATGTAGGTCTATTTTTTCTTGAAGTGAAATTCACAACTTAACTCAATATTTTGTTCGTGTGCTTGTGTGTACGTACACCGCAGTACGTGGACTTACAAAAGCAACGTGTTTTAGTTAACGTTCTCGTTGAGTCATGTGTATGTGTGTGTGTTGTGTGGATGTCGTTTTGTGGCCCTCGTGCTTGCCCCTGCGCGCTGCTGTTGGCAATTTGTCGGTAAAAAAAATAGGGATTTACTGGAGATTGCGCAATACACACGAACATTTTAATAACTGCTTTTCTTATGTTTACCTTTTTTTCCTTGTTGCATTTGCGATCTATGCCCATTTTCCCCATTTGTTTTGTAAGTAAACCAAGTCTATTATGGAGTGGACCATCCATGTGTCTCGTTAAAAAAAAATTCTTTTTTTTAAAGTTCCTAAAAAAGTTGGCAGATGAGTTTGGGGGGAAAGTTTCCGTATGCGTGTGGCGCCACCACTTTTTCATTTGATATGAAATAATATAGTATCTAATTTACGTCAACCCTTCAATGAGATAACCCTTTTTGTAAAAATGAGTGAAAAAGTGGTGGGAAAAGTTTCCGTATGGCGCCACCACTTTTTCATTCGAAATAAAATAATATAGTTAGTATCTAATTTACCTGATTGATATATCCCTTTTTGTAAAAATGAGTGAAAAAGTGGTGGCGCCATACGGAAAGTTATCCAAGTGGTGGCGCCATACACTACAGAATTATCCTAGTTGGCATGGTATGGACTACTCCTAGAACTATTTCGGTTTCGTCCGGCTATCGTCTCCCGTAACCTCATAGACGAACATCTCTCACGTGTTTAACGACCCATGGTTCAATGAATTTGGGAATCAGTAATCTCTCTTTTTTTTATTATTTTAATCTCGCCAAAATAAGCTCTATGTGTCCTTCGATATATCAATGTGCGAGGGGGGCGACCAGAGAATACACTCCGCAATCTCAAAATATGTTTAAAATGATAAATTCTTAACGTAATTTCGGATTCCCCATCTACTGTACGTGTTACTCCGTTGCCAACAATTTTGAAAATTACCCGACCTCGTTTTGCGAGAGTGCGTCACGAGAGGGCGGGTACGATCCGTGATTTGTGTACAAAACGTGTACACATAACCACGACGCTCGCACAGGGTACCAGTATGTACACTTTTTGCACACAGCCGTGTTTTCATTCGATATGAAATAATATAGTATCTAATTTACCTCAATGAGATATCCCTTTTTGTAAAAATGGGTGATAAAGTGGTGGCGCCATACGGAAAGTTATCCGAAGAAGTGGCTGTAGGATAGAGTATTCCCAGTAACCTTTCCCAATACAGACATCCCATCATGATTAATAAAGAATGTCCTGTTATGTTTATGACTTAATAAAATACTTTCCACTTTGCCATCACAAATGTACAAAATTTGTCTAAAATCAATAATTGAATTTAGATGATTTAATTCGTCTACAAAACAAAGTCTCAAGCTCAGTCCAAAGACAACTTTAAAATGCTTTACCTTACAGTACTTACAGGATTAATGAACGATTTACAGCATTAGTCTTCACAGCATTAGTGCTGGGCGAATAGTGAAATTTTGTTATTCGGATACCGCTGGCCAATAGTTTTTTCGCCTCTAGAGGGCGCTATTTAAAAAATAAATAAAAAAATAAAAAATAATTTTTAAATTGTTTTTGCCGCTAGAGGGCGCTGTTCATTTGTGAATGAGATCATATGGGCGGATTGATATTAGTTTTAGACGGTGTCACTCGGTTCATTCATAAAAATGACCAAATCTAATTTAAAGATGGCGATTTGCTTTTTCTTTTGATCGTGATTGACTCTACGTGAAGGAAAACTTTTGTAATCTTTGAACAAATTACGTCAGAAATGTCATTGTTTTAACTCTTCACGGAGGTGAGCATAGTTAAATACTTAATTTATGCTGTTTTATGCTGTCTTAACAGAAGTTTCTTAAGGATTCAGACAAAACATTCATAATCAGTTGTCGCCCGACGTCCGCGGATATTCGGATATTAAAGAATATCCGGTTACTCGGTTGTAATTACAGAATTATCCGGTTTGTAAATAGGTATTCGCGCCCTATGCGGATATCCGGTTAAGAAAAAAAAGGCATTCGCGGTTACGGATAGGAAAACCTATTCGCCATTAACCGGATATTCGAATAATTTGCCCAGGCCTACCCAGCATTGCCAGCAGATGAATACAATTGTTGATTTGTTTACTTCGTTTGGCATTTTAATGTCTTTGGTGTGAAAACACACACTTGAATTTTGATGACAATCTTTTTCACGTGACTGGATCCTGATATCTTCAACACAGTATTTTTACTTCACATAATTAACATCAACTAAAACAATAAAACATATTTTAAAAACAAAACCACGTCAAGAAGAATCTTACATTGTGTTGTAAACTTCTATTTTGGTTCTTCCCTAGCTAGGTGTCCTAATTGGTATCATTTGAGTAAAAAGTAAAGCCTTTACTAAAATCTGTTTCTGCTCTAAAACACTGACATTTTCTTGATAATCTTTCTATCATTGCAATTCTATAGTTTTTGCTTTTTTTTGTATGTTGTCGTAGCATCCAGTATTCAAAATCGTCAACAGCTTTGATCAACCATGGAAGACAATGATGATTTTACAACTGGCGAGTCTGGTGCCTCCGAAACATATCCCGCTCAGTGTTCAACTCTTCGCAAAAATGGTTACGTGATGCTGAAAAAACGTCCGTGCAAAGTGGTAGAAATGTCCACATCCAAGACAGGGAAACACGGTCACGCCAAGGTGGGTGTTCTGGGCAAATTTTTGTTCTCTTTAGCTGGATGTTTCAGGCCTGATACTTCATGGAGGCGATTGTTCCATGCCTCCTGGTCATTGCCTTGGTGCCCTTGAAATGCTCCAGTAGAAATTTCAATTTCCTCATACGGTGCCCTTTACCAAGGAAAAATGCCATGGTGCCCTTGCCATCTCAAAACCATAGCATACATGCCTAATGTTTACCCTAGCTCCCAATAAGCTTGGGCGATATCGATTTATTTTATTCACGATATATAATGCCGACAATATATCGCGATATTCGATATAATCGCGATTAATTAAATTTGACATCATCAGTCTTCAAACTCCAAGTGAAAGTTGTAGAAGAGACTGTCATAGCATAAGAGAGGTGTTCTAATGACCTATTCTTCTGATTTTACTCCAAACCTATGGGGTGCGATATGTCTCAGCTAGCAAATACATCGCGATATTTAATCGATATCGCGATTATCGCGATATATCGATATTTCGATTAAAACCAAATCCATTTGATATCGAAATCGTTTCCAAATTAATATCGCGATATTCGATAATATCGTGATATCGCCCAAGCTTAGCTCCCAAACCCACATAATGTCAATTCTCCTTTAGATCATACAGTAGTAAAGTCTTATAAGCTCAAAGGAACTGAACCCTTCTTAAAGACACAGGACAATATTGGTAATTGTAACAGACCAGTCTTCACACTTGCTGTATCTCAACATATGCATAAAATAACAAACCTGTGAACATTTTATGCATACATGTATTGGGATTTTGGTTGCTGTGATGCACCAAAAGAGGATACTGGTCTTTGACTATGACCAAACGTGTCCAGTGCCTTTAAGCAGCACTATGTATTAATGTCCATTCATGGTATGCAGTTTTTCATGTTAACACATATAACTGTCTTCTTGTTTCAGGTGCATTTGATCGGTATAGATATTTTCAATCAGAAGAAGTACGAGGATATCTGCCCTTCAACCCATAATATGAATGTACCCCATGTAAAGCGAACAGATTTGCAGGTAATAAATCGTTGTTTTCAATCTTACTAACGTTGACAGAATCTTCAAGCAGGAGCAGTTTACTTGTCATTTTCACTAGTCTGTCAGCATTTAAAAATTGTCTGCGCTTCAGTCACCATTCTTTGCTTACCTGGCAAGCACCACATTTCTAGTTCTGTTAGCGTAGAATGCCTAGTTACGTGTAGTATGCACGCAGACAGGTAAATATCCCCAGCTAACACATGAAATATGGTATTTGGATAACTGTACCTGGATAAGGATACTCTTCATCATGTTGTGTTGTCAGAGCTTTAGTCCTCTCATATTGACTATGGTAATCTCCCTTATTAAAGACAGTGGACACTATTGGTAATTGTCAAAGACCCGTCTTCTCACTTGGTGTATATTAACATATGCATAAAATAACAAACCTGTGAAAATTTGAGCTCGATTGGTCGTCGGAGTTGCGAGATAATAATTACTTTGACTAATTACCAATAGTTTCCACTGCCATTAAGTGCCACGTCATTTGAATTGGACAGAGCTCAAAGATTACAAAATAGTGCTGCTCGTTCCTATCCATTGAGAGAACATATTACCCCATCACTTGGGGAACTTCATTGCTTGAACAAAACTACACCCTCGTTATGTTTCCACTTAACTATCGCATTACACTCCTCCATGATTTCCTGGTCCACACTTGACACCACTCGCTTGAATGTTCCCTGAGCAAACAAAGTTCTATGGGAATTAGGGAATCTGCATATCTCGTGTTAATATCTTTCTAGTGCGCTTTGATCTTGATGGAGAAGCGCCTTATGAAATTTAATTTTCATGTTATGTTAATATGCTTGCCGTAAGAGCGGAATTCCCTGCTTCCATAAGTGCCAATTCTTTGCTTACGGTAAGCAGAGCCATGGAATTCCGCCCTGTTCTAGTTAACAACTTTTCAATGTTATACAATTTTGTAAATATGGTAAAATTTACCCTTTTGGTTCTTGGGAAAAACTGTTAAATTTCTAGAAAGTTAAACTTGTGGTTGATTTTCTTGCCCCAGTGCATTGGTTTAGAAGATGGATTCCTCTCACTTATGACTGATAGCGGAGAAACACGCGACGATCTGAAGATTCCAGAAGGTGATATTGGAAAAGAGATAATCGCAAAGGTGGAGAAGGATGAAACATTTAATGTAAGTAACATAGCTCATTTGGGGTAGAACTCACAAAGAGTTAGACTAGTCTTATCTCGAGTTTGGGCGAGTTTCTCGTCCTAAGTTAGGACTAGCCTTAAGTTTTTTATATCTCCCAGGACTAGTCCTAAGTTAGGAACTAGTCCTAAGTTCCGAAGTTCTTTGTTAAATCCACCCCTGGTGTTTTTGCTGGCTTCTTACAAAATGCAGCACAGTTCAGAATAAGCTGGTGGTGCCAGAATTTATTTTTTCAAATTTCTGAAATACTTCTGGTTTTTTTTGGAGAATCTTATTTGTGGGATAATTACCTTCCAATTCTCTCTCAAGAGTTTTGAAGTACACTTGCACATCAACACAAATGAAATAGATCTTCTCTGAGTGTTGTTTGACTTATTTTAATTGTGGTCTTGTAAGATCACTGCTGGTCCAGTAAGAATGTTGAGCTACGTGCAGTGTTGTAGCTAGACCAACTTTAGTGGTGGGCTGTAAATCCAATATAGTCCACCAAGGGCGAGTGGTTGAACAACATTTTTCATAATTATATACAGTCGACTCCCGTTATAACGAGGTCCGCCGGACTGGCCCATTTTTCCTCGTATTATCCGAATCTCGTCTTAAACGCAGCGCGCTAAATATAGATACATACGTCATCATTGTGCATGCACACAACACGTGTACTTGCATATACATGACATAATGGCCGCACGTGTGTACACACAGATGCATGGCAGAGCTGCAATTGACTATACTACTGTGTGCATAGAGTAGTATGTGCGATGTACTGCACAAACAAGCACAACGCGGGGATTATAAAACTGTTTTAACTAAGTTGGTTTAGTTTTAAATTCAATTTTAAAATCAATTTACATTTTACAAGATTGATAACAAGTGTAAGATTTTAACTTGCGTTCATGTTTTGGGAAGTTTCTCTTACAAAACTTTGGTCGCCGGCAGTTTATTGCCAATGCAATAAATAGAGTCTTGGTTTTCATTGGTAACCACCTGTTTAACGCTGGATGGTTCATTGCTGCTGCGAGACACCAGGGGAAATCTTACTGCTGCAATGCATACTGCACACGCTGTGAGAATTTTCAGTCAATAAAATAAAAGCTGGATTTTCATTGGTAACCACTAGTGTAACAATAGAAGGTTCATTGCTAACGCGAGATACCAGGGAAGATGTTCTGTGCATGTGTGTGCATGTGCAATACACTCGTCGCAGCAACACAAAATAGAATCTTGATTTTCATTGGTAAACACTGTGTCATGTTAGATGGTTCATTGCCAATGTGGGACACCAGGTAAAATCTTGCTTTTGCATTCAATAATATTGATCACGCAACTAGTTTTGATTGTAAGTTGCGGGTGTTTTTTTCTTCTGAAAATTTATAATGCGCTTATAAACTCAGTGGATCAGTATCTTTTCTTAAGATTTCCTAATGTTTGAACCATGCAAACCTCCTAATCCCACCATTGTCCGGAGTTTGGAATTCACAACCTTGCTTGCTGACTCGTGACTCCCGATTTCGGATTAGTGTTGCTAGCGGTAGCGTCCACTTAACACCACTATTGTATGTCTTAAAAGCCACAAATATCGACTTTACCAGCTGTACAGGTATTTCCTTTGTTGGTTTTTGAATTGTTCTCGCTATAGAAGGGTTTTAAACAATGTTTTGCTCGAAATGGGTCTCCCAAATTACCTCGTTATAACCGTGTTCTCGCTACTACCGTGCTCGTATAATCAGTATTTTAATGCATTGAAACACGCGTGGGGCCGTTCGGGACCGGCAAAAAACCTCGTATCAACCGGAACCTCGTAACATGCGAGCTCGTACTAACGGGAGTCGACTGTATATGGGGGCATCATTGCTGAATTGTAACCCGGCCCACCGTGGCTTCAACACTGGCTACAAACCATGCAGTCTTGTAGAATTCCCCCCCCCCCCTTTCCCGAAATTGAGCCCTGCTCAGCAGCACAGGCTTTTTACTCTCCATGGAGCTGAAATGGTTTAAGGAATGAAGTTAATAATAAATAATAATAATAAGACTTGTAATGCGCACATATCCACCCTGCTGGGTGTTCAAGGCGCAGTAAAACCAAAAACAAAACAAAAACAAAACACAACACAAAGAAAAACAGACACAACAAAATTAGTCATTGTTTTAGTTATTAGTTAATAGTCCAATGACTAAGGGTAGCAGGAACGAGCGGTCTAAGGTGCTGGTTTAAGGCACAGCACCAGTCATTTCGATGGCCTGAGTTTTAATTTCACCGCTGCCAGGATTTTTCTGCGCCTTGGAACACCCAGCAGGGTGGATATGTGCGCGTTACAGTAGTATTATTACTGTTAATATTATAATAATAGTCTTGTATTGGCACTTTACGAGAAGCCACTAATTATTATTTCTGTGTCTTTTATGTAGGTAACCGTTCTAAAGGCGTGTGGTGAAGAGTCTGTTATAGCTATCAAGAACGTAACTGTTTAAAGGAATGAGCTGGACGAGTGGGTTAGTATCATCACAATTCTAAATCAATATGGATAGCTACTTGTCATTTAGCACATCCACTTGTTAATTGATTGGTTTTATGATGGTAAGATGGTACATATGCAGAACAGTCAGTTACACGTGACCACTGATTGTGTATGAGCAGGAGGTTTTAATTTATATACATTCTTGTCGAGGATCTGGGAATCTAACAACCTGAAACTTACACAGTGGTAACAAACATCAACCACATTCGTAATAACAAACAAGTCGAAGTAGATAAAGTCATTGTGGTATTGAATTCTTTAACCAGTGTGTGGAGCAGATGAGATCTGTTTGACTATTGGTTTCTGTCAAGGGTCTTGTGGGTTTTTCAAAGCTGAAGGAAATTGCACATCTATGTGACTTTTATATTTTGGCTTTCAAAAGTATCCGGATGAAAAGCGAAGGTTGTTAGATTTGCAGATTCTCTAAGTTACCTCTTGCAGGTTACAAATATCAGAAAATCATTCTACTTTTTTTTTTTTTTAATCAATATTTGTTGATGCCGTTGTAGGCGCCTACATTGTGTTGCCTTACTGTGATACTCCATTTTAATATCCTAGTGCTATGCCATGCGGAGGGATCACTTACAAACTTTTTTGTCAATTTTACCCAAGTTGCATTTTATATCAAACTCTTAAAGGTGAAAGTATAAATCACAGAATCATGTATTGACCGTAACAGATCCTTAGTATTGTTTTATGACTCTATAGATCTTGAAGAGTCTTTGTTACGCTCTCGCCTTCACACAAAGGCCACATCCGAGGGCCCGTTTCAGAATCTGCTTCTAAAGAACCTTAGCGTTGTAACATAATCAATCACAGGTTTTTCCCCCTTTATTGAAAGACCATTTAAACAGAATATTGTTTGACCTTAAGACGTAGAATGTGTCAATTATATGACTAGAATGCTGCCATGTAAAGCCAGCTTTGGTTATGATATGGTGTTTTTCCATCCGAGACTAAAACCCAGATTTTGCAAGTTTCATGTGATATTTGCCCTCCAACAAAACTCAATTTACATCACACTTTACTGAACCAAGAAGTGTAATTATTTCACCCAATGCTTACTTCCAAATAAATTCAAAACTTACTTAGTGTGTATTATGTGGATTTATATAGAGGGCGCTACTCTGCGGTTTTCCATTGTATAATTACATTGTTCTGTTCATGCTGCAGCCATGATTGTCTGGGACCCAAGAGATGTGGTGATGCTCTCTTTGAAGTCACCAACTGTTTAAAGAGAAGCCAGACTAATTTTGGTTTGTGCCCATCTTTGATTGTCACTACACGATGATGACTGCACCATCAATCGGACCCTAATAAAGTTGTATGTTGGTTCTTTACAATGTATACTACAAAATGCTATTAAAACGTCTGGAAACTGAACTTTTTTTAAAAAGTGAACTGATGTGTGTTTATAATATGATAAGGGTTATCTTTGGGGGGGGGGCGGGGCAGGGAGCCACCCATTTAGTTTTATAGGCAAATAACGCTCTAAACTAAATGGGTGTCTGTCTTTAAGTGTTGAAGCTAACATGCAATTAGTTTTTCTCTTTTTCGGGTGGGGGGGGGGGGGAGGGAACACAAATTTGGGTGAAATTGGGATAAGGTTTTACATTGGTATGCCGGGGTACTGTATTTCTTTTGTTTGGGGATCTGTTTCAGTGGGGTGGAAGGGTGGGGTTGGGTAGGGAAGGGGCTTTGGATTTACCAGAGGGTATAGTGCAAGTTGGCGATAGATGGAGTTAATTCAGAATCTGAAACAAGGAGCATGCATGTAGTATTAAACAAGCCGGTGCATGTCCACAAAGTTTTCTATTACCAATTTAATTCTGTATTATGTAAGCACTGCTTCACAACATGCATTTCCGTTTTGAAAGAATTGCTGACTTTTCAGCAAGTTCCCAAATGAAACGTGGATACAAAAACTTCTTTTCTGCTTTCCCTGTGAAGTTTTTCTACTTTACAGAAAGTGACTCCCATGTTCACACTTATCAATCTTTTTTCAGAGTTAAAGGTGAACTTTTGTTTATTGTGCTGACTCTGTTGATAGCAAATATTGACTAACATGTGTAACTTGCCTGTCTCTGAGCATGGGGCAAAGATTAGGGTAGAAGCCCTTAAAGAAAGGTACAGTATAAGTGCCTCTCAACCTGGAATTTCATTTCAATCTCATCAGCCCTGGAATTTCATCTTTGGGCACTTTCTATTGAAAACCTTAAAGGGGCACCAAGGCAAGGGGCAATGGAGATTGTGGTACGCGCGTAATTCCTGGCTTGTATCATTCAAAATGGATACAAAAACTTCTTTTGTGCTTTCCCTGTGGAGTTTTTTCTAACTTCACAATAAATGACTCCCTTCACACTAATCAATCTGTTTGCAGATTTAAAACAAAAAATAAACCCATGTTGCAAAAAGTAAAAACTTATGCATCGCACTGTTGTGTTGTCAATGGCATGGATTTGGGCTAACAACTAACATTTTTGTCGTTTTATTGACTTCTTGTGTATTTGTAATTCATAAATCAAGAACTGCTGAAAGCTCAAACTGTTTAATTTGATACACTTTTACATCGAAGCTCTGTAGTTGTCTATTATGGTGGTTTCTTGTAAGGACACACAACTGTGTACATGAATATGGTTTCTTGTATAGGATATGCATGTACTATATGGTTTCTTATAGGACATACTATAAAAAGTCACTTTGTATGAAAAGGATAGTTCAACATTTTGGACTAATGTACTTGTTTCATGTATGTTGGCCTACTCATGTGTCCTGTGTACTCTGCTTCAATTCAACTTGGTTTTAAAAAAGTCGACAACCATAGTTCCAGTAACATCATTGCTTGTGAGCCGTGTGGAATTTACCAGCCTCAGCAATGTATGTAGAATGATTAGTGTAAATTTTGCCCACATTGGGGTAACCAGTTTTTGTTCTTCTTAATTCTGTGTGTACAAAGCTTGGTCGGTCAGCTCAAAATCTGGATTAAGATCTCATTTGCTATGTGTTTGTTGCGAGTAACTTTTTCATACATGATGACTTTACTGTCGGCTTATAAAACTGATCAGTTAGGGTTGAGTGATATATCTTGCCCTAAAAGATGCTATCAGTTCTGGCTGTGCTGTTTGCTAAATGAACATAACTTATGTACAGCATAAAAAAACATTATCTGCCTTATGATATTCTTTGCTTTTATGATGATATTTTAAATATATTTTTGTCGTAGTGATGAATCTGTTCTGACCAGAGTGAACACATTTCTGGACATAAATCATACCTCATGATTTTTCTTTTTAAAAATGACTAGCATATTGGCAAAATTGTAATTTGTGCCAAACTTAATTTCCACTTTCTTGACGATAATTAATAATGTGTACGGCCTCGGTCAGAGTACAAGAGAGCGCTATACCAACTTGTAGTACAATTTTGAAGTCTGTAACAATCAGATTTGTTCAGAACTAATTAGTTAATGCTTCTAAATGCTTCAAAATTTGCGAGTGTTTCAATGAAAAATTGAATCTCTTGCAAGTTTCTTGGTGTAGCACTCCTTTGTAAAAAGGTTGACCATAAATTTTATTGACATGTGCAGGTTTTTGAAAATGATAGCAGGGTGTGATAATTTTTGTACAATAGACCATTGCATAGTTCGTCCATTATCTGGTTCCCCGACTACCAGTTAAAATCTCTAGCAACAGTTGTGCGAGGTCCAGTCTAGTTTTGAGAGGGGCCCTGGAATTTATTGCCCATGTGTAGTTGCTTGCCCATGTGTCGTTGCTATTATTCAAGTAGATGGATATGGTCTGTTGGATTTAATTATTACTCAATTCAAAGTTTTGAAGCAATATTTTTTCTCGTGGTGGATTTTTATTTTGTCTAATACTTTTTTATTTTCTTTTTCTCATCAAAATATTTCGTTGCTCATATTGTGACAATGTTCAATTTATTTTCACGACAAATTTTGTTCATAGCATTTAGAGACGTGTAGGTCATTTACATGTTTAAAACGATATAGATTTACTCTAGAATACTCTCTTTTAATTTCTTCGTAGTCTGTCTAAAATCATGAGATTATTTACAAAAGTTTAATATCAACTAATAATACGTGGTCACTTTGGGTCAACGAGTTTTAAATTGGCATCACTGCACAGCTGAAGTATGGCGTCTCTATTCATTGTAAAAACTACTATCTTGCGGCAGCCATTTTGTTTTTCATCCATGTTAATGTTCCCAAACGGAGGCTGGTGGGATAAGAGTCTGGTTCCTTTTTTGTATGATACAGAAAGTATTAAATGAAATTATTGCAAAAAAGGAACTAGACTAAATGGCTGTAGCATATTTTAACGGTACATGTACATTTTTGTAAATGTATACTGTACATTGCCACAATATACAAATAGTACCTTGAATAGTCTTTGATGCAACATTTACCAAAGTTCGGTAGCGATGACGTCATTGCAGAGTCTGCCATGTGGTCGTTTGTCAAGTCCACAGTTACAAAGATCAGATCAGTTTTATATTTACTATTAATCTTCTGTATGGACGGCCACTGGTAAATATAGCGAAGTAAACAAACCGTTAAAAGAGTGGTTGGCAACATATTTGATTGCCTTGTGTTGTTTCACAGTTAAATTGATTCAGTTTTTATACTGGCTGTTCATAGTTTCATAACCAACAATTGTAATGTTAAGAGAAACTTTGTTATTGAATGGTCGAGAGTTGGTAAAATGAAAACAACAAACAAACACTTGTGGACCATTTTACCACTCTCAACATCACGGAAGGCAATACAGATATGGGGAAAATACACTTTTGGGGACACTAGGTGGCAGCAGACTCGCTAGATAATGTAAAACCAATGTTCTTAAAAATAATTATGCGCATGTCCATAACTCATGCCTGTATAACTACGTTATAACAACGGGGATTTACATGTCATGCGTTTTCGCGGTCGTAACCAATAACTGTTTCGGTTGAGTTGGCCATGGGTTATCACTTGCCAATGACCGAAACGGTTGTTGGTCACAGCCGCGAAAACGCACCCTCTAGTATGTATGGTTTCTGCAATCTTGTGGTTGGAATTGTCCAATTGATGACATCATTAAGAGTAGTAAAATTGCGTCCAGGATAGACCAGTCCAGGAACTTCAGTGTCTCTGTGGTTGGCTGTGCAATACATTTCCCTCAAGTGCCATCTAGCCTGGCTTTACCCGGTCATTGGAGGCTTGTTTATGGGAGAAGAAGCATGTCAGCAAATATAATACTATGGTCGGTTCTCCACTAGACATTAAACTAACTACATGTACATTGTACATGTTTTCAACAAGTGAATAGTTTGGGCACATGAGAGCGTACTTGAAGTGCTGTTATGGCCATAATTATGCATGACGTCATGTTAAACGTACCACGTCACTATGACCTCAATTTTATGATTCCAAACTGATTACGCGTTCGATTGCTAGTTCTCTCCGAATTTTAACTACATGGTATGTTAAAAAAACCTTTTGACTTGATCATGCAATGCCAAAAACAAAACAAATTGTGTTCTTTAAATAATATTGTATGCATTAAAACGAAAGAGTATACTGGCCATACCAGTAAATGGTTTAGTAATGTTAGTAATACTTATTTTGAACATCTCATATATAACTTGTTTGGTTAAAGTTAAATACAGATCACTTGTAAGTTGTATCCTTACACACTCAGTATACAAGTGTACTGCACATGCTTGTCATAGTACGTGTCCAGACCCCCTAAATCAACAAAAAAAACAAACGAAAAGGATAACTAAAATTAACAAACAATAGTGCCCAAGAAGAATGAGGGAAGACAAGCAGGCCCACTTGTACGTCATCATAAAACGAAAGTAGTTTTCAATGGTTCCCTGAATAGTTTGACTGCGTAGCCTATTTTGAATAATGTTCTGAGAACTACATTTTCTTTTCAAAATTCCCTTCTAAAATTGCCCCCCCCCCCCCCCCACCACCACCAACTCTGCCCCTATGCACCCTCGCACTCCCCCCTATTATACCCTCCATCCGTTCCCATTAGCAAAGCTTTATACTAAGACAAAGTTCAGCCGATGGGCGTGGAAAACCCCTGCAGTACACATACAGCATAAAACGAAGGCAGACCATCCCACCACCAAGGACATTGCACAATCAAGTGCAATGCTTTGTACAGTTACGCATAGTGATAACTGTGTGGTGCAATACATTTGCGTAGCTATAAATTAAGACTTCAAAAACCTGTTCGACACAACAGTTCCTGCATTCGTATCGCTGCACCATCATGTTCTAGATTTTGTTCTAAATTTGAAGTATTGTAATAAAAAACTACATGCCAGCGAGTTGTAAAATATCTCAAAAAGTCTGTACATCGTGTGATGCCTTAACCGGGTACATGTCGAGTAGGGTTACTGCAAGTGGAATTGGCTGAAAACAATCTAGGATACAACTTCATAAAAATTTGACCCATAAATAAAGAAATCTACTCCAAGATGCCAAGGAAGACTAAAGCTAGTCGCAAGACGGATATGAGTTTGGAGAAGAAGATCCAAATCTCGGAAGATTTTGAAGTTGGGAATGCTGGCGCCTCCAAGACGTACCCTCTGCAGTGTTCCGCACTTCGTAAAGGGGGGTACGTGATGATGAAAGACCAGCCATGTAAGATCGTAGAAATGGCCACGTCTGCACCAGGAAAACATGGACACGCAAAGGTTTGTAAACAACTTAACCCTTAAGTTCTTAATTATCGGTAATGTGATGATGGATTCAATTTATTGAGGAAATTTATTTATAGTTGAGGGCCCGGGATTGTTTTGTTCGGTTTCTTTTACGTTTACTTGTAAACAGACGCCCTAAGGCCTAAAACCGAAGAGAAATTCATATTAATTTGCGTAAACAAATTTCGAACAAGTTGTCAAAATAATAATGCATGTATTGAATCACTTATTCACTTATAATAATTATTAGTCAGTTTTAACACATTATTGATGTTAATTAATTATGCACATCACATAACGTCATTTGAGAAGGGCGCCCTCTCCTAGATGTCAAAAGAAAGGTTGTTCATTAGCCAGTCATGTGCGCCGCGCGTACAACTTTTTGTTCACCTTTAACATGGCGGTGTGGCAGGAGATTATGCCCCCCCCCCCCGGAGATTCGGTCCCCCAGTTGGCAACCTGTAAACAAACTTCTTCTGATAGCGCCCTCTTTCGAATCATCCTCCTAGAGCCCACGTTAATTTCCCATTTTCCAATTCTCTGGCGGACAGAATTCCCCGGGACACCGGCTTGTAAATGTACGTCAATAATTTTAAAGCCCGGTTCATACTTCCTGCCTGCGACATGCGAATGCGATGCAAACTTGACGTCACAACCTTCCTTTCGCAGCGACTTTCGCAAGTGAGTAGTCTAGAGTTGAACTGCTGCGAATTATTCAGAAGAAGCTTTCTTTCAGGAAGACACACAATAATGCGTCCCGAAATGTCGGGTATGTTTTCCACAATCAATTCAGAACGTAACAAATCACTTCCTTTAAGATGAGATAATGTTATAACCCCTTGACTCTGGACCTATATCCTAACACACTTTTTTGCGTCAAATTAAGTGTTTTCTTGAAACAAAATACAAACAATTTTGTTCACTTTGATATTTTAGATTCACCTGGTTGGGATTGGTATTTTCTCCGGGAAGAAACAGGAGGTGATCTGTCCGTCCAGCCACTCAATGATGGTGCCACATGTCAAACGCGAAGATTATCAGGTAAAGAAATAACGGACAATCCAAGTAAATACTTTATAACTGATTACTTTCGGTTTACTTTAATTGAGGCTTGAAGCTTCGGCTTACGGTGTCCCTCTTTGCTGCATTGGGTTCGCGTTGGTGCGGCTGTGCTTCCAATGAATGACATTCGTCCAAAAGTGCACGCTGGATCTTGTTTTCTGTCGCCTCTATATGCGGGTTTGTGAATCCATCATGAGTATTCTGTGGATTGTTACCAGCAGGACTACCACACACACTGGCCCCACCCAGTTTCATAAAGCCTGGAAAGCCCCTTGCACACTAGATCTCATTTAGCATGGGTCCCCTGCTAAATTGTAGCATGGCTGTAAAACCTTTTAAAATGTACCTCGTGTGAAAGACTACTGTCCAAATTCTCTTGCGAAATCATTTTAAACACTTATCTTGCTAAAATTAAGCTGTCGCATGTGAACAGCACTTAAGCGTAAAAACTTGTTACAGAAAATTATTGCTTTACAGAAACTGGTTACCAACCAAAATTCAATTAAGTTTATTATTATAACTCTGGTGCCCCACCTTATTGCTTAGCAAAGAATGTTGCCGAGCAACATTGTCTGCTAAATTAAATAATGGGCCCTGTGTGCTAATACCACACCAGTGTACTGTATACAAGTTTAGTCCACACAACGTTCAAATAATTGCTAATGCATTTTTTTGACTAAATTTGTATTTGTTTTTCCTTTTCTAAAAGGTGATTGGCGTTTGGGATGGGAGCATGAATCTTTTGGACAACAAGGGCGTGGTCAAAAACTTTGTCTCTTTGCCAGAAGGGGAGCTCGGGATTGAGATTCAAGCACGCTTCGAGGCAGAGGAAGGTATAATGGTAAGTTTTCAATGTTTGTGTCTCCTTTCTAAAAGTTTTTGTTTACCCTCAACCAGTCCTGTCACTGTCCCTGCAAATACAATCTTAATCGAAGTCCCTTTTAAAGGCACTTGAGACGCTTGGTAATTACTCAAAACATAATTAGCAAGAAACTTGTAACGAGCAACGGAGAGCTAGCTGTTGATATTTTAAAACATTCTGAGAAACAACTCCTTCTGAAGTAACGTCGTTTTTGAGTAAGAGGTAATTTCTCACTGAATTATTTGAATCGGGCTTACTCACACAAAATTTTGTGGAACAAGGGTGTTTTTCCCCCATTATTTTCTTTGAACTTTGATGACCAGTTGAGCCCAACTTCCCACAGATACGGGTGGATATTGATACTTTATTTAATAAATATTATTTGAAGTCTAAACGCTATAAATAATTTGTATTTTATTGTTTGATACATCAAACAGGTTACTGTCATGTCAGCTTTGGATGAGGAAGTCGTTGTCGGTTTGAAGAAACTGCCCAAGTAAGAATCGGTAAACATCGACTTTGATCGGCAACTGTCGACAGTAAAAGGATGCCATTGGAGCTATAATTAGCTTTCAAGTAGTTTTTAGATGTTGAAATGAACATATTATTAGATTAGAATTTAAATGGGGTTTCTTTATATTTTATTCCTCTAATAGTGTCTGATTAGAAAATAACACAGCTTTAAATGAAATATAGAGCACCAAGTCGCAATGTTTGATTATTTGAAGCACAGAAAAAAGCCACATAAAAATCGAACCGAGAGATTTACAATTTGAATTCATTCATAATTTTACTTTAAAAACGTAGGTGGAGTGATGACATTTATTTCTAATATACAAAAAAAAATGGAGATTGCTAAACAAAGTATCATGTTAATCAATATTGCAGTATGAAATTAACTAATGAAAATTGGAGGTTTTGGGTTCTTCACATGTATCCACCAAGACCATGTGTCGAAATCAGACATCGACTATCTGCGGCTTTTGCTAAAAACATGTGTTAGGATGTGCTTATTGATATGTTAATGCATGCAGTAGCCGCAATGTTTGATAACATTTAAGATGCTCTTCTAGTTTGTTTAGAATCCATGACTTATAAATGCATTATCAACATTGAATAAAACAGTAGTATAGTATTGCATTTCTTTGCTTATAACATGATTTTCTTGTAATGTTTAGCCTTTAAAAAAAATGTGAAATTTCATTGCAGGGTATAATATTTTGTTTTTGAGATAACGCTCGGCTTTGGCTTAAATTAGTCCAGAATCTGATTATAATTATTTACAACAGTATAATAAGCCAAAACGGATGTTGAGTTTAGACAAACTTGTTTGCTCGGTTTGCAAAGGCTGCCTTCTTGGCTGCAGCAGCCTCCTTATCTCTCTTGGCCTGTTTTTTGGCTTCGGTAGCCTTCCGTTTCTCAGCAACAATTTCGTCTTTCAAATTCTGGGTGTCTTCATCAGCCCGGCCCTGTAAGATAAAAACAAATAATAATTATTAATATAGGAATGAAACAGCACAGTAACATCAGCGGAAGTTTTCAGTGGCAATTTGTTCACTTTAATTATTGATGTATGTAACGGTTCTTTCGAAACGCCAAGACCATTAAAATGGCTCTTTTTCGTGTTCAGTGTTCAGTCATCCAAATATGAGATTTGAGGTTAGTTGTCATCACACGTTTACGAGTTCCATCCTTTTTGACAACCTTGATTGGTAAAATGAAATCGCGATGTGGGTGGGTCCATGTGGTCGATTTCACAAGCTTAAGACTTGTCTTATCTCAAGTTAAGACGAGTTTCCGTCCTAGCTTTTACTTAAATAGGACTAGCGTTTAGTCTTTAATAACTCAGTAGGACTAGTACTAAGTTTGGAGATGGAGGACTTCCTCATGGTTATAGGTCAAGTCCTAAGTTAGGACCATCTTTGTGGAATCGACACTGGAGCTTGTTAATCTATCGGTAGACATTTCTAAACATTGTGCTCATAAAACAATCATGACAAAATTCACAAAATTTGGAAGAAACAAAAATGGGTTCCCTACAGACGTCTCGAAGAAGTTCTTAGCTCCACCCACTCCTGCCTTTTTGACCTCTGCAGGTGTTGCTGCTAAGACGATCTCATTGTTCTTGACAATCTTCGTGTATCCTGACCCCTCTGGCATTTCTCCTTTCAAACACTTGCTCCACAGTAACATAAACTGAAACAGATCAAAATATTTGAGAGTTCGTTATGGTAATTAGCTCTCATAGGGCGGCATTTTTTTGTATTACACAATAATTGCCATCGTAAAAAAATCCTGATTTCCTATTGTTTTTTTTAAAAATCGATTTAGAAAAACAATAACTACTAGTTTTAGGCGAAATGACTTTTACTGTTCGGCAGATGCAAACATTTCTTTCTTAAAATTATTATTTTGTGAGTGCAAAATGTTTTGCTAATCAGTATGAATTTGGCTTCGAACAAGAAAGTGCTGTTTTCATGCTACTCTCTTACTTGTTTTATTTTTACCAGAGTAAATTCATTAAAGCGCCCTCTCGTGCTTAACTACCTCTCTGAAATTGAATTTGCCATCCTTGTCCTCGTCTATGTGGCTTATGATACTTTTGAGCTCGAGGTGAGTCATAGGCTCCCCTCGTTTCTCCATCATGTTCTTCAAATCATCATAACAAATAAAATCATCCTTGTTCTCGTCGTATCTGCATACAAAGAAAATGATTGGTTGATGGGTTGACATGTGACATCGTACAGAGCATCCCTTGATTGATTGACTCTATTCACTACTATCAGTAATAATCTAATCCGATTAATTGGACGATTATTAAGTGACAGTGACACTTTAAATTTACCATTGGTGGTTATTAGTCATGTGACAATACTAAAATACCTCATTATTATGTTGATGATTGAACTTTAACTAGCCTGTTATATGTTTTTTGTTTATGAAGAGCGGTAAAGAATGTCTCTCCAAATAAATTTCGATAAATTAGGCCCAATACGAAACTCGTTTGTTATTATTGAGATTGCTGTAATAGCGCCGAGTCCTTTTTGGTTGTGACTAGAAACTGTTGGCTGTCTGTTTAAGAAAATCAACAACAACAACAGAAAATAATGTAGTGTTCGTATTGAGCAGTGACATTTAAAAAAAGGATTTAGAATTATGCAGTGTCTGCTACTTTTTATTCATTTCGAAAAGACCGACTTCGTTCCTATCCAATCGCCACTTTTCAAACCCAATACAAAACGCCCCCATCGGCTTCGAGCTCAGCGGCCGAAACTAGTTGCGCGCGCCGCCGAAACATGACGTCACATTCATAATGACAAAACTTTTTTCGTCTGCTCGAGCTCGCGGTTTGGTGCTTAAAAAACGTCGGTTTACGACCAAAACTGGACACATTTATGTCTCTTTGCTGGACCTCACCCAGTCAACAGTGCCCTCGTAGTACTAGTGAAGATGGTGGACAACACGCTTTGATGATATTTCGGTAAGTTAGGACACAAACTAAGTTTTCTGTTTGTAGTTTCACAAAGTCGGTACGTGACTGACGAAACGTAGTCGTAATGCTGCATCTATTTCGTGAAAATATTTGTTTGTTTTTGTCTGGGGTTAAAATTGTCATTGTATTTAACGAATTAGGCATTCTTTGGTGAACCAATTGCCAAGTATGGTATGCTTGGAATTTGTTTTCATTTTCTTTACAGTCGTCGTCTGTTCCATTCTCTTATTTTCTTTCCCCCATAAAAACGTCAATCAATCAATGAAAGTGAGCATGATGATGTTGATGAGTGACTGATAATCAACTTCGGAATGTCAAACACGCATAACCGTGTTCCTGTCAACATCTGTTTTGATGCGCTATTTTACAATGTGTGGTGACAACCACCTTAATAAAAGGCTAACGGTCTATCGAGATACATACGAATCTGAATTTGTTTTAAAATTGTTTTTATTGTAAAAACAAATTTGTGTATCGTAGGAGGTCCTGTTTTCGAGGTGTCCCTAAAATCGTGGCAAATCTTTTACCTCTCTGTGCGCGATGTTAACAGTCATAGATACAAATTGTGTGGTTTTATTTGACAAGCAAAGAGTCTCCTCTCCCTTGACCAAAACTTGGAAACACGTATGGCTCCTCTGGTTATTTGCACTTGTAAATTCAAAAAGTTTGGTAGTTTAGGCATTTCTAAAAGGTACAAAAATATGTCATAATATTGAGGCCATATAAAAATATTTGCCCACCGAAAAAGTTTCATCAAACACTATTTCTATTCACAATTCATGATGATCAAATCATGTTACTAAATATTGCTGAGCATTCTGGAAAAAAACTACAGAGGTTTAAAGAAGCCATGTGCCTTATATCATTTTCTAATATTTTTTGAGATTTTTATTTTTTAACCCTCATATCAATATTATTATTAATATTAAAATTTAAACATCAGCTTGTTGATTCAATTATCACTGTTTATTTATACGCTTTATTATAAATATTAAGAAAAAAATGAAGAAAAAAATTAAGAAAAAAATCAGATTTGAAAGTCAGTAATTATTCACACTTTTTATTATTTTTATTATTTTTTATTATTTTTTGCAAATTACCATGGTAATTTTTAAAATTTAATAAAAAAATATTTTGAATAAAATGAAGACAACTGCTGGCTATAAAGTCATACACAGAGTCTCAAAGAACACTTGTAGTCACTACAGATGTTTCTTCCATGTATGGCTCCACCGGGAAACCATACTTTCTCGTTTGCCGTGAAAACAGGAAAAACTCAAAACAAATGGGGCCAGTTGAAGTCATCGAAGATCGGTGTGTGGTGTGAAAATTTCAATGTCCTTCAAGTTTTAATATAATTTGAATATTGAAAACACAATTTCTGGGTCAATGTGTCAAAGTTTGACCTTTTATTTATTATCCGCTAGCCAAACACTGTTGGTAAAAAACACATGGGCTTAAAAGTTTAATTGATCCTGCACTAAGCATACAATCTAATCTTGCTGAGCACAGAAGTATCTTGCTTACGGCAACGGGTCCCCAGCAAACAACCCATGAATTTCCACCGATGCCTCATCTATTTGTTGCTCAGCAAATAAATTTGCTACGCAGCATTTTCTGTTAAGAATTTTCTGCTAAGAAGCTTAAGTGTGGGTTCGAATCCCCAGCCGTGACACTGTGTCCTTGAGCAAGACACTTAACCATTGCTTCGTCTTTCGGATGGGACGTAAAGCCGTTGGTCCCATGTGTTGTGTAACGCATGTAAAAGAACCCAGTGCACTTATCGAAAAGAGAAGGGGTTCGCCGCGGTGTTCCTGGTTGTGGCTGCTTAATGCGCCGTAGCACCTTGTAAACCCTTATAAGGTGCTAAATAATTGGGTCTCAGAATTCATCACTGCAATAACCTATCTTTCTGAAAATTTGTATATACTCAGCGCTTTGAGTACCTTGTTTGGTAGATACGTGCGCTGAATAAGACTTCGATATTATTATTATTATTATTATTATTATTATTATTATTATTATTAATTATATTCTTATTATTATTACTTATTATTAATTATTATTATTATGAGATTATTATTATTATTATTATTATTATTAATTATTATATTATTATTATTATTATTATTATTCATGTAGTTATTATTATGTATTATTATTATGATTATTATGTATTATTATTATTATTATTTATTATTATATTATGATTATGATTATATTAATTATTATTATTAATGATTATTATTATTATTATGTAGGATTATTAAGTAATTCTTATTATTATTATTATTATTATTATTATTATTATTATATTATTATTATTATTATTATTATTATTATTATTATTATATTATTATTATATTATTATTATTATTATTATATATTATATTATATTATTATATTATTATTATTATTATTATTATTATTATTATTATTATTATTATTATTATTATTATTATATAATTGTGCCCTGGGCTTGAAATGGTCCGAATGACTAGTAGGTATTAACCCTCGAACAGGTCACCACAGTGACAGCTGTCACTGACCAACTGGTTTTTCATCTGCCACATGTGCACATCTGGAAGAAAAACAAATCCACTAGACCTGCTATTAAAAAAAATATTCAAAAATTAAATAAATCCATCCACATCTCCTCATGATTCTTATAGCATCCATGTGAATTTGTTGACGGATGGCTAGTTCAGTGAGCTTTGCGTATTGGCGCATGGCCTGACAGTGGGCAGGCGAAACCGTAGTGCTTCGTTCATAGTCTGAAATAGCGACCTCTTGTGGGCTAACCTCTGTCATTAGCCTCCGATCTGTGTGAGAGTTTTGCGTGGCTGATTCTGATAAATAACCGTGACTTGAGAGCAAGTCTAGCGAAGTAGACAAACCGGCATTACTTATTACCAGATGTCGTTTATTTGTTTTGTCCAAAACACGTGACAATTATAAAACCTGACAAATCTGGCGTTGGCAAAGGCATTAACAAAACTGAGCAGATGCTGTTTGTTTGTTTTGTCCTCTAAATAAAAGGCTTAAAGCCATTGGACCCTTTCGGTAAACAGTATTGTCCAGGGCCCACACTTCGTGTATCACAACTTCTATATCAAATAACAAACCTGTGAACATTTAGGCTCAATCGGTCATCGGAGTCGGGAGAAAATAACGGGAAAACCCACCCTTTCGCCGTGTCATGACATTTGTTTAAAATAAATCCGTAATTCTCGCTAACGAGAATTTATATTGTTTTACTGTTTTCTCAAAAAGTTAAGCATTTCATGGAATAATATTTCAAGAGAAATCTTTCACCACTACCTTCTGTAAACCCTGTAAGTTATTTGTAAATCTGTGAACTTTTATTTATTTTTCTGTACCGAAAGGGTCCAATGGCTTTAAAGCCATTGGACACTTTCGGTAAACAATATTATTGTCCAAGGCTCACACTTCGCGTACCACAACTTATATATAAAATAACAAACCTGTGAAAATTTAGGCTCAATCGGTCATCGGAGTCGGGAGAAAATAACGGGAAAAACCACCCTTGTTTCCGCACGTTTCGCCGTGTCATGACATGTGTTTAAAATAAATTCGTAATTTCGCTATCGAGAATTGATATTGTTTTAATAATTTCTTAAAAAGTAAAGCATTTCATGGAATAATATTTCAAGATAAGTCTTTCACCATTACCCTGTAAATTATTTGTAAATCTGTGTTTTTTTTCCTTTCTGTCCGAAAGTGTATGATGGCTTTAAATTGTTTCAAATTGCATCCCGAATCTAGTAAAATCTGCCTCGCACGATTATTGATTGTAAATTTCCGGTCGATGTTTTGGCATGTTGTATACCCCGTTGAAGCCGTGATTTAATATTGTGTGTGTTTCTTTTTATATTTGATAAAATACCATGGCAGTCGATTTAGGTAATTATTTTACCTCTATGAGGTACGGTTATACTATAGGAACACGTACAGTAAACTTGTTAACTGTGTTGATTCAATCCCCTTAAAATTAAGAATTTGTTTAGAAAAAAATTACTTTTGTATTATTATTTGTTTTTGTCCACATACAAAAATGATATACAGTTTCCATGGGCACATATGAGTAAAAATGAGGCTGGTGTTCATTAATTTGCAAAAAACTATTCATAAAAAGCGACCAATCATCCTTAAGTATACAAGATATGCTTGCACTTTGGCTGAACCGAACACTCCAAAGTTGACAAATTTGATGTATTCTTTTATATGAAATTTCCCCGTCACCTCTTGACAATACCCTTAACCTTATTAATAAATGACTGCATTCATCTGAACAAACTTGTTTGTTAGTAAGGCGCAGAAGGCATCAATTATCTCACGCCATAAAGAGATAAATCATCTAAAAAAAGTGCAACAGCACGAAAAGCACTTACTCGGCAAACATGTCTTCATACATGGCGCATTGTTCCCGGGTGAATTCGCTGAACTCTGGGTACGGATGTGCGAATTCTTCGTGTGGATCAACGTATTCGCGCATGTTTTTTTGAACCTCTTTCCCTTCTTCTACTTCCACTCTCTTCTGAAGACGTGATGCTAGCTCGTTATCAGCCATGTTGAAAAAAGGGACGTTTAGATACTCACAAAAAGAATCTCTGCAGAAGGATTAACAAGCCTCTTTACTGGGTAGTTCGCTAGTTTTATGAAGAATGTATCCTGTAACAAAAACACTGTGTTCCTAAAGCGTCTTGTTGATATGACGCGTGCGCGTTGCGTTTGTTGCGTCATGACTTGAGCAAACGACCGCCCCATTGACAACATTACAAAACGGATACTGACGTCACAATCAAAGGCGCGGTATACGCTCTCTCGCACCACGCGCTCGACGATCACCAAAACTTCGGCCCTGTTCAAAACAACCTTGGCTTCGGCTCTATCAAGAGAGAGAAGTGCGGTTTTAACATTGTTAAAGGAACTTACAATTTATGTAACCTATGACGTGAGAGCCATGTTTTGTGTCGATGACACCCTGTAAAGAATTTTTTTGTGGGCAATTGTTGGTGTACTTGGTTTTTATCTAAAATACTCTTTTTATTAGAGGATAACATGGGTCAGATCCAGTTGCTTTGAAATCCCATGTTATTCCGTATATTCAACCATCAAAATGACGTGTGGAAGTTTGGAGCTAAAACGGCTCAGACTAGCTTGGCCCGCGGTTATGTTGAAAACTACGCATGTTTTGCGTGTGCTCATGGCTTCAGACGAGAGAACGGACGGAGCATGAAGCCAAATCATAACCGAAGCCACAGACTGTGAAACGCTAATGACGCTAAAGCCACGCACACGTTTTTAGGCACAAATAATAGCTACCATGCAATGGTTTGTCCCCTCTGATGTTGGCCTCAGTGAGTGGCCCTTTTGAGCTTGTGACATCATACTACAATGGGTCTATAAATCAATACATTAGTTCCAACCCAATTTGTCACCAATGTTTACTTATTACGAACCAATTTAAGTTTTTTTGAAGTTCTCTTGGAGCAATCTGTAAGTGTTTTGAATAAAATCAAACCTTTAGTTTGCGACCGCCAGTTGTATTTTCACTTTTCTTTTTGAAAATATCACCCTTTATTGCTAATTACAGAACCGCGGTGGCTGGTTGCCATGGCAATGATCAATTAAGTTTGAATGACCTATATTTTTAACAATTGGCTCGTTAAATAAACTAGAAAATCGATAATGCAATTGCGATTTTACAATGAAAATAGTTACAATCGAGCACACACAAGGTTTAGTTTGAAGTGATTTATTAAATTACAAAAAAATAAATAATAGTTTTGACAGCATATTGCTGTATAAAAGGTGGTTCAACTACGGTAGCATGTTGAGATGCGACCGACGTTTTTTTTCTTTCGTATTTGTCTTCTTCATGAAATTGCGGCATGCAAATGCATTTTTGTTTCGTATTGTTTCAATATTACAGTTATTAAAGTTATTCACAATCACACACAAAATCAAATTTTCACAGTTGTTTTTATTTTTATGTTGATATACACCAACTATGAAGGCTAGTCTTTGACAATTACCAATAGTGTCCAAAGGCAGTGGACACTGTTGGTAATTGTCAAAGACTAGCCGCCAACATAAGCATAAAATAACAAACCTGTGAAAATTTGAGCTCAAACGGTCCTCGAACTTGCGAGATATTATTGAAAGAAAAAACACACTTGTCACACGAAGGTGTGTGCGTTTAGATGGTTGATTTTGAGACCTCAAGTTCTAAATCTGAGGTCCCGAAATCAAATTCGTGGAAAATTACTTCTTTCTCGAAAACTATGGCACTTCAGAGGGAGCCGTTTCTCACAATGTTTTATACCATCAACCTCTCCCCATTACTTGTCACCAAGAAAGGTTTTATGCTAATAATTATTTTGAGTAATTACCAATAGTGTCCACTGCCTTTAAAGGTATAGCACCGGTAGCACATCCGCATGTATAAAAGAAACTGTCATGGTAATCGATGGCGTTTTGTGTATACCAGGTGGATTTTATTCGTGTTCTAAAACCCTGTTTGGTTTATGAAGCATACAAGACAGTATGGACAAAGATTCTATAATTATTCAGAAGCATGTGTGCAGAGCGAGGATTAAACAATAATAAGTAGTAAATAAACAATTAAATTATAGTGTTTGCTTGTTACTTAAATCCAATAGCTTGAGCTACCGGGGCTAAGGGTTGAAAGGGACAGCTTACTCAATAAAAAAAAGACCAGATGAAACGAAAGGTTAAAAAACACACCTTTGAGAAAAAATAATTTAATTTTGAGTAGGCCCGTAACACAATTACCAATTTGGGACAATGACTGCAAACTGCAAACTAAGCTTAGGGACATTCTCGCACCATTGACCAGACCGGTTTTAAAGCTAGTGGCGTTTTTCATGTATGTGGCAACATGCGAGGCGGGACAAAAGTGTGCGGTGTATGTTTTTATTAATTTCTGGCAGTATACTATTGATTCCTTTATTTTATAGGCCCAATATGGGTAATGTGAAAGCATTGTATTGGTAAATGGTTGTATTGTTTGCAAGAAAGACCGCCAGTATAGTTTTACCAACGAGCGGGTTGAAAAAACTCACGGCTGTGACGTCACAAAACCCCATACCATTTTACACAATTTGAAAAGAATCGAACAAGAGCATATACTCAGCTTAATTATAAAATAAGTCAGGGAAAATTGTGCATATCGGATAATCATATAAATCCTGGGATTTCTCTTCGGTGTTCCCTTATTTAGACTTTGTATTTATGATAATGGACTTCTCCATTGGTTTTGCACACGTAATGGAATGAAGGGCGATCTAGTTGTAAGTTGTCAAACACGCTCACAAACAGACTCGATGTTCGTACTTTAACATTGCAACCCATGCACTCTGAATGTTTAGATCAATCTAGTCAAGTCAAGTGGCAACAACATGCAACCAAGCACTCAGTCTGATTTGAGACTGTAACATAATACATGCAGTGTCTAGCGACCAGTTATTGAAACCATCGCGATTTACATATCAGGTTGTACGTAATTCCATAGCTGCTATTTGATCTAAGAGTACACACTCCTACAAGAAAACAAACAGCGTTTTACTGATCGGAAATATTTGCCAGATTTGGCTTTTGATAAATAGTTTGTGACAGGCAAATATCTAGCTTGTTTACAAGCTCCTTCATGCATGATCAAGACGTGTTTTCAATGGATCATTCAGACTTTATACAAGTTGTTCCTTTGGCTTAAAAAAATTAGAGTATACTTTATATCACATTCGGGACACTATGGCAGCAGACTAACCATTGTTCTCGTAATGTGCGCATGCTCAGAACTACGTAAACAATTGAAATTTACATGATAATTCTGCTGCCACCTAGCGTTCCAAAGTCTCCTATAGGACACTCTTTTGCTATATTTATCTTTGGCGTTGATGCTTGTTTATCCGAGTATATCCGAATATGAATGTGTTTCGTTACATATTTTTTAAGTCAATGGTTCGAATTAGTAATTAATTATATAATAAAAAAAAACAACATAGAGTTTTTTAATGCACATTGTTAATAATTGCCAACGACCAGCGCCGGCAGTTTTTGTGACCCATAAAAATAAACCTTGAGTGCGTGGGATCAAATTAATCGTTTTACTCCCATTTCGTGATAATTATTTTGTGGCACTTTTGGCAGAAATGTTTCTGAGTCTGTAAACATTTAAATTGGTACATTCTTACCAATGTTGTGCATGCCCCTTGAAACACTTTAAGAATTGTGTAAAATAATCATAACAACCTGGTCATCTTATTTAGAATGTGACGACAAAATGGTTGGCCGTTTCCTTCTCTGTGTCTCGTAGAAATTTAGCGACTGATGAGAACGGAGTCTAATTTGTTCTTCTTTACTTGAAAGTAACGCTATAATGAACATTGATTGATGGAGTTTTTAAACCTTGGCACTTTTGGAAACTTAATTATTAAGAGTTTGGTTTGAGGTGAAACTCTACACAATATTGTTTGGAAGACCTTTTTTTACCGTTAATATTCTCAGGCCATGTCTGCATTAACGGCTTCGGTAGAGGCTAAGACTAGATCGATCAAGTCTTTCGGCATTGTGACTGCACCCAATGTAGCCGTAGTAAGCCAGAGACGCTTGATTGAGACGCTGTTGTAGACTTGGGCTATGTTTGATTGTGTTAGGCACCAGTCTAATTCCCTGCACACATTCTTTTAACAAAATAAAAGGGCTATGCGGTGAAACTAGCATCATCCTGGTACCCTGCTCCAATTGTTCCAGTGATAGAACCCAGACTTCTCTGCGGCCTCGTCTTGTCATCAGGCTTTCCACATCGACAACACGAGAAGATGGTGAAGAAAATCTGTTTGTATCCGGCGCGGAATCTTGTGTTCATCACGCCATAGATGACAGGGTTACAACAACTGTTGAAGAAACCTAGGAGTAAGGATGTCATGTCTACTGCCCTCATGACAGGGTGTGGTGAAAACACACTCCAAAACATTGTTATGCAGAATGGAAACCAACAGCTAATGAAAACAAGAATCACCACTAAAAATGATTTGGTGAGTTTGAGTTCTTCTTGCTTGCGTCGCCTTTCGCTGGCGGTCTTGGCACGCCTCTTGCGGGATCCTAGTGCTGATTTCAGCCCAGGTACAGCAAGCATTGAGCTTGAAAGCTTACGAACTGTAGGTCCGCGTTTGGGCGAGGATTTCCCAGATGGGTTTTCATTCTGTTGCTTCTCCCCGCCGATTAATGACTTGATACTCCCTCCTCGGGAGTCGGACGAGATGGTACGACGAAGACAAGCCTCTTGAATGCGTATCCTTGGTGCCTTGTTGGTACCAACTGCCTGTTGATATTTACTATCACGTTTTGGTGAGCCATTTAGCGTCGGGGAACCAGACACGCCTTGCTTGCTAGCCAGGCTACCAGTCGGTGATGAGTTACCAGCCCCAGACACCCCTTGTTTCACTGTCTCTGATGGGTTGGTCGTGGGTGGATCAATTGGCTCGACACGTGCAAGTCTTTTTGATAGTTGTCTCGTAAGTGCTTCATGTATTGACGAAAATCTGCTTTTCTTCTCTGTTTCCAAAGACTCTCCTCTGATAAACGCACCGTTTACGTGTCCATTTCCCCGCCTTAAAGTCGAGTTATTATTACTTATAGTACTAATTGAACTATTTTCACTGTTAATGCCGGACGCGTTGTTAGCGGCTGCTATACGTTTTCTACTTCTGCGTACTTCGCGTAAAATCTTATAGTAGCAGAATGACATGACGGAGCATGGACCGCCGAAGCAGACGATCACCATAAAGAACGTGTAGCTGATGCTTTCCTTCCAATCGCAGAAGCAGAAAGACTGACCGGAGAGAAAGTCGTACTTCGCCCAGCCTATGAGAGGAGGACTTGCCAAAGCCATTGACAGTAACCACACAACTGCAATAGACATAACAACAATAAAGTTTGATTAGTCTTATAAACAAGTTTAGTTTAAATAATATATTATGCAAGTGACTTGACAATGGAGACTCAAACTCTTACACGTTACAAAATGCCAACTCGTTATGCAAAGGTCAGTGTTGAGAAAGTTTTTGAAGGACTTTGTTGACTTTCCGAGAAATACAAGTGAGTGTGTGAGTGTTATATGTTTTGAAGGTGCATGTCTGAAGAAGGGATGACTGGTTTTGTATTTTATAGTTGAAGAAACCCTCTCCTGCAGGAAATTTTTTTTCGGGATAATTTCTGAGTGGATAAACTGAGTAAAAACAGATATGTATTGTATCATAACGGAAATATGATCGTATATAATATCTGCCAATGGGGAACCTTTTGGGATATTATGGCCACGCAACTCAAATCCATTCTTCTTAGAATTAAAATTTACCGGTTAGTCTGCTGCCACCTAGCGTTTCAGAGTCTCCTACTTTGACGCTCACGGCGAGTGACCACTACCCCGGACACTGGTCCATTATTTCAGTAGTGCTATAAAAACCATATAAACCCAGTCCCTGCTGCCAAGTACAGTACCCAGGAGTACCCATCTTAATCATTAAAATGGTCCATTATTTCAGTAGTGCTATAAACCATCTCAACTCAACAAGAATCATTGTAGATTCCCTCAGGTACCTGGCTACACACTGATGTAGGCTACAATCCACTTGCAATGCATGCAACTCTGATGTCCATTTGCACTTGGAGTTGTTAAAGTTTCATTTTAAATTGATGAAAACAAATCCTGTGGTTTTATGTTGACTGACAGTATAAGTCTCATCGGGATTTATTTCATCTGCCTGTGTCTCTACCCTTAAATAAAGCAATTGTTTTTAAAACTCTAGACTATGCAGGACATTCAACTTGTTCAGAATTGTAATATTATTAGTCTTTTCTCAAGTCGTTCTTTGCGATCATCACCTGTTAATAATCCAAGTGACTTGGTTATATGTTACGTCACGACGGCTCGGCTTAGATGCGAGTGCACAGCTGCCGTTTTACATAATAATTGGAAATTGTTGGGTATACGTTTCTACTGGATTGCCATTATTCAAATGGATTGTTATCAAGAACGTATAGTCTGCTCTCAAGTTGGTCTTTGCGATCATATCACATGTTAATAATCCAAAGTGGCTTGGTTATCTTTGGATAATCCGGTACGTCACGATGGCTCGGCTTAGTTTGCGAGTGCAGCTGCCGTTTTTCAACTGAAAACAGCACTTTAGAGATATAATTGTCTATAACTGAAATTTGTTGGGATGTAATTTTCAAATGGATTGTTGTTTAATGGATTGTCATCAAGAACATTTTCTGTTTTCGTATTTCCCCAGAAAATATTAAAAAAAGCTTTCGGTAGAGGCCTCAATATATTTTGAATGCCCCTCGACAGCGCGTTTTGGTCAACTGTCACTCATGTTTGAATTACTCATCATAATTTGTCTCTCAATACGCAGAGAGTGGCAGGTGGTTTTACCAAGTCATTAAATTTAGAATAATTCTCCATCCACCAGGAATATGGACGGAACGCGAGATCCCCCTCTGGGAGCATCATCGATACTTATCTGATTAAAAATAGGTCATTGCATTTAGAGGGCTTGCTTGAAGATGTTTGTCCTGAGTTTTCTTGCTGCTGATAACAACCCTCTGCGATCAATCGTCAGTCGAAAGGTTGTGATTTTTATCATGTTTATAGTCAATTAACAATTTACGTATTGGGGGATATAGTGGGGGCGGCTGTACTGTCTATCTATTGAAACCGAGTACTTTAACATTTTTTTGTTCAAAGGTAATGGGTTTTGATAGAGTGAGGATGTCATTGTTTTGCCTTCAAACCCTATACACCCCTTGCAGTATGACGTCACACTTAGTGTCCTCACAGGCCAAAAAGCACCCTTATTGAGGCCAAAAAGGAGGCAAATCCTTGTCCAGGGCTTGTCCAATTTCCTATATAGAGCTGCCTATAAGCAGGAAATATTGCTTTAAAATGTTCTGCTTATAGTATAATTTAGCGGGAACCAGTCACAAAGTGTGCATGGTGACGAGGTATCTTCGCTGGTAACCCTGTTTTGGTAAGCATTGTCCCTATAGCGTTTCCGGTTTATACATATAGGGGTATTTTATTATAGGGATGTCGCTAAAAACACACAAACACAACACAAACACACAAACGTATAATTTGGAATCCTTTTGACAATTAAACAGTGCGGAAAGTCCTTGAAAATGAGTGGACAAAATGCTATTGTGCACTCTGTATAGTTTTAAAGTAAATTAAAGTGACACTGTCTTAATTAGTTCAGTTAATTGAGTTAATGAGTTAATGGGATTGTAACGCAAAGATGAAATAATTTGGCATTGAAGCCTCATAGAGTAACCAATTACAACCATGGAGTGAGTTCCTAAACCACATCCTCATGGGCAGGTGTTTGGAAGGAACGCCATCCATTTGTTTATTTATTTATTTAAACTTGAATATAAAATTATGTTTCAAGGCGCCCGTACCACACAATTTGTTTTGTTGAAAATTACAGATTAGGGTAATAAAATACGAGCAAATATTCGAGAATGAATTAAGTCAATGTACATGCTGCTGTAAAGGCAATACCAAATATATATTATTATTATTAAGTAAAAACAAAACTAGGCTATGTAATGCCATGCAGACAAAACAATCGAGATAAAAAAAATCATAAATCAAATAAATTTTGGGTTTCTGTGATCAATGTTAATGTAGTTAAGCAATTTTATACACAAAGAACAACAATTAAATGGTCGCCGTGTAATTCCAGGTCTGAGAGATTCTAAATTGTACAGAGGACAAATTGTCGGGTAACTTCTGTATAAAAAGCCCAATCCAAATCACTGATTGTGAACGATATTCCAACGGCAATACAGTCTGTAAAGACAAAATTAGTTTAGCTCCCGTGCATGAAGCAGAGATCGAGGGTATACTGAGTATTGTGCCTCGTAAACAACTATTTTTTTCCGAGGTCACGTTTTCGACTAAAATTGAATTTATAAATACAATCTGATTCATAAATAATTGGATCAACTAGGACGCCGGATAAAATATAAAATTAGTATGCGAATGTTGTTTCGATGGGGGTTTTCACAATAATATGTATTTATATTTTATGGAGGTTTTAAATGTCAAGTTACCGGTAGTTTTATTGCAAAGGAAGGGGGTAGATATCATACAATATTTACAAAACGGCGGTATAAATTAAAAATTCGGAAAAACTAGAAATAACAAATTATTATCCAGTAAGTAATATTTAAAGCCACTTTTTCGACAACATAATACGACCGGTTTTCGATTAACAGGGTTGGTTTGTTCGTTTGTGGTGTTTTGTTTTGTATGTTTTTTTGTCGTGATGGGGGTATTTGTCTGTTTGTTTCGTTTGTTTGCCTGTTTGTTGGTAAATTTCGGACCAGTCTTTAAACAAAAGAAATCCCCGTCAATTTTCCAATAGTTTGTTTACCTTTTGTTTTGCTCCCACCAGTATTGGCCAGGTTAATATGTGGCTCCATGCCCAAGATATATTGCCGCAATCTTTGTGCATTTACAAGAGGATTAAGGGGGAGGGTTTAAGTGGGGGGGGGGGGGGGGGGTTGAAGTCTCAGCAATAAGCTAAGCTGCTGGTCGATCGAACCTTCAAGGTTAGATTAGATACCAAAATGCTTTATAGTTCAGATTCAATGTAATTAGTGCAAGTATAGATCGCTCAATTTAAAGGCACTGTACACGTTTTGTAAATACTCAATATATATATAAGCATCTTTACTTAGTAACAAACAATGAAGAGCTGTTATAACACATTGTGAGAAACCGCTCCCTCTGTATAGTTTTTGAGAAAGAGGCAACTTCTCACTAAAGTAACAAAAGACTTCTGGCCAGAAGCCTTTTATTCCTATCTGAAAGCACACTATTTTGTACAAAAAGGGTGTTTTTTCTTTCATCATTTTCTTGCAACTTCAATGACAAATGGAGCCACAAATTTTTACAGGCTTGTTATTTGATGCATGTTGGGATACACCAAGTGAGAAGACTAGTCTTTGACAATTACCAATAGTGTACAGTGTCGTTAAAGCCATGGTATATTTTTGCTTTTTATTTTACACTATGAAAACCCAGTCTTTTTAAACATTTTACATAGTCAAAAATACTTCGGTTTAAGGCAGTGGACACTATTGGTAATTGTCAAAGACTAGTCTTCACAGTTGGTGTATCTCAACATATGCATAACATAACAAACATGTGAAAATTTAACCCTCTAGTCCCTGCACCGCCCGAGTTTACTTCAAGATTCTTGCAGTTAATTACTGGAATCCTAGTAAGCTTAATTTTTATGCAAATTTGAACCTTGATATTTGTATAAAAGTTCAAGTTCGCATGAGAACAATAAATGTCTCTCGTTAAACGGCTACGGTAATTTTTATGGCGAATATTTGTTTGTATAAGGATAAAATGGACACAATAGCTTTTCAAGGCTTTTATCTGACTCAATGATTATACTAATTAAACGCGAAGGCGTGAGTTTTCGACAATATTATCATGAATGATGAATAAGTACAGTTTCCTTTGTGTTTACTAATGAGCGTTTTGTTGGGGTAAGCTAAATTATTTCACCATCATTAGCTTCATTAGCTTAATAATGACTATCGGTTTCTCAGTAATTTGCTAGTGTTTTTGCATATTTTTTGCTGTTCTCTTTTTATGACCATTGTATTGCTTTTTCTTGTAAATCTTTGATGTGCAATTTTTTAATACATGTTTGTGTTTTTTCTTGTTTGCTGGCAAATAAAATGAAATGAAATGAAAAAATAAACACCCTTGTCACACGAAGTTGTGTGCGTTTAGAGACCAAGTTCTAAACCTGAGGTCTCGAAATCAAATTCGTGGAAAATGTATTCTTTCTCGAAAACTATGACACTTCAGAGGGAGCCGTTTCTCACAATGTTTTATACCATCAACCTCTCCCCATTACTTGTCACAAAGAAAGGTTTTATGCTAATAAATATTTTGAGTAATTACCAATAGTGTCCACTGCCTTTAAAGAATACTACATTTTTTATTTACTCAACAAGATATGAAAATAACGCTTCATAAAGAACTTATAATTCGGTGTCCTTCCCAACAACCATTCCGCTGTCCGTGTAATCCTTTTCACTCTGTTTTGCAAACGGTACTTATGAGTTATTAATTCGATATGAATTATTGATTACGTTTGAGATAACTTCAGCTTCATCTGGTATCCAGCTTAGAAATATTAAACGATACTTCCCCCCCCCCATTGTTTCTCTCCATCCTATTCCCCTCTAAAAGATCCCCACCCGTTTACATCGGCAAGTCCCGACATTCGGACGGTTTATACGTTTATTTATGTTAAAATCAATAAACTAAATTTTTTATAAAAATCAATCTTGAAATGTGTTTATACTAAAATGCTATTGGGATTTAATCTTTCATGAGTTTGGTATAAATAGAACTTTAAAAGACGACTTTTTCTCATATAAACAATAGTCCAATCCCCTTGAGTTGTTTTCAATTTCGGCATGCCCAAGAATTGCAGACTATATTTTTTACTAACAATTGACGTTGTTGTTGTAAGCATGAAAGACCATGAACATGTCATCATGGTGTTTTGGTTCCTTGAATGAATTAAACCATGAAAATTCATCATTGTTATAAAAGTCCTTACTCTGTTTAGCTAAAAAAAAAAATATATATATATATATATATATTCTTTGTTCAATCCAAAATCATTTAAAACAAATGTTCCCAGTCAGTTTCCCTTGTGGTTTATTATTTGATATATTATATATATATATATATATATATATCTATAGACGGAGAGAAAGACTTAGCTGGAGCCCAAACTAATAGGCCAAATTTCATGGCTCTGCTTGCCGTAAGCAGAAAATCGGTGCTTACGGAATCATATTGTGTGTGCTTACATCAAGCTTTTATCAAGGGTTAGCGGAGAATTTAGGCTTCCGCTCTTGCGTCTTCACGTTATAATAGGCATTCTTGCGCTGAAATTCGGCGCTCACAGGCAAGCGCAGAATGCTCGTTGATCGAATAATTATTCGTCGGTAAGCAGATAACATTAGGCCCTAGACTCTACTCGAACTCAAGGCTACAAATTGTATAACTGGGTCTCAAAATTCATCACTGCAATTACCTATCTTTTTGAAAGTTTGTGTAACCGCAGCGCCTTGAGCTTGTGTGGTAGATACGGACGATACAAGACTTCGATATTAGTAATTATATTATTTGTATAAAAATATATAAAAGCAGTATTTTTTCTGTTTATTTTTTTTCCCAATTCCAGGATTGAAAGCCTCACAATAAAACGGCTGATCAATGTCTCCCTAATCCCTTAGCCAATTCCTCTGAATGTAAACTGCCGATATCAATTTATTTAAGTATCTGATGTTATCTACCATCCCTGGTCTTTGATAATTGCTCTATGATTGGTTTACAATTAATACAAATCAAGCACTCAAAACGCGAAACTAGGTTTGATCCTTATTTAATTTGAAACTATCTTCAACTTTGAGCAACGTCTTCCCTTGAGACAGTGAGTCAATTTGTCTGATTTCAATCAATTCATTGGGATGTGATGGCGATTTATGCTCCATTCATAGGGCCATACTTTGCGGGTAATAGCCCTGAAACTTGTACCAGAAAGTCTATGCATCTTGCATTATCAAAAATAATAAGTATGGCACACGTATCTACCAACAATATACCTCAAGGCACATGTTTTCCCCCCAGAAAGATGGGTTATTGAAGTTATGAATTCTGAGACATTATGTAGCACCTTATGATGGTTTACAAAGTTGCTGCGGCGCATTCAGCAGCCACTGCCAGGAATACCAGGGCGAACCCCTCCTCTTAGCGATTATAGTGTTACTTGGATCTTTTTAAGTATTTCATAACGCACGGGACCAACGGCTTTACCACCCATCCGAAGGACGAGAGCCTTGTTCTAGCCTATGTTAGTGTTGCTGCCGTCCTGGAGAGATAAGAGGGTGGGTTGCAAGATTGTGCACAGATGGTGGTATTTTCAGTTTTTCATGAGAGAGATTGGAAGCTCCGTTATCCATCATTGTTACCCATAAAACTGGTGGTAAGCATTCCGCCAATTCTTTTTGTCTGAAACACCCCCGTTGATCAGAAATCAACAAAAGTATGTCGACATATTTTAATTCTTCAAAACTCGTCCCGTGCTGTCCGTATACGTATGTGAATGATGTGGCCAGAGATGCGGTATACACGCCCCCCCCCCCCTCGCTCAAAACTTGGATGTTTTTGAAGTTGCAGAAAATAAACAAACTTTGACAGTTCGATGTGCTGTTGTCTCAACAAAATTAATAGGCAATTTATCGGCTGAAACTTGTACACTGTGGCTTTTATTGTATCTATCTTGATAGGTTGTCCCATAAATCAGCACCATCTTGATAAGCAACAATGTATAATCCCACCTTTATAAGACAACTTTGTTTTCTCAAAAAGTAAAAACAATAATCAGTTGATACTTTCACACTTGACATTTATTGTGACTGTCTTGATGATTTTGCCAATAAATCAGGATCATGTCGACAAACAACAATCCATTGCCTTTATACCTTCAGGATAAGACTATACTTAAATTTATTGATATGATTGAAACTGATTATCCTCAGATAACATTGTTTTGATCTGCGCATATAGCTCTATGATCTGCGCCCAGGCCATATTGAATACTCGCGATAATTGATTAATTCTCGTGTGGATTCATGTTACTTGTCTTGACGTATCCAGTCTGACAGCCATTTCCTGCATGACACCAAATTGTTTACATTTACATAAAAAGAGTAAACAAAACAAAAAGGGAAAATGATTCCATATTGGAGTGGCTAAACATTCAGTCGGTCAATTATTTATGGTCAGGGAAACATAGCCTGTCATTCCTCAAAAGTAATGGTGTTTGCTCCACATTAAAGTAATTGTCTGTCGAGAGAGCTGCGCTACTGTTTATATTTAACAGAATACTACAGAAAAACAATTACATTGGAAGGA